>NC_041343.1:6260834-6560834 GCF_004354835.1 Perca flavescens
AGTACTAGTATAGAGTTGTTAAAACATAATAAAATATATGACACACTGGTATCGGATCAGTATCGGTATCGGCCGATACGCAAGTTCAGGTATCAGAATCGATATCGGGAAGCAAAAAATGGTATTGGGCCATCTCTACGCCTGCGTGAGAGGAAATAACTCTCCATGCCAGCAGCCGGCAGTAATCGATTAGTCATTCAAAAAGGGAACCTACAACTAGATAGTTTATTTTGAAATATATAGACCTACTCGAGTAGTTATGTATCTCATTGTACGTTTGCCCTCTCATGGGCATTGGCAAAATAGATACCTAAATAGTTCAAACCTATGTGTTTTTTTTAGAAGTAATATTGGAATGACATTTTTGGCCAGTTTTACAGCCATATCATGTATTAAATTGATCAGATCAAGATGAAAAATGAGAAGACCCTTCTGTGTGTGCCCTCACAGTCGTTTACTTGTTTTTTCCTGACTACCTTTTTTCTTCACGTGCACTAATCTCCTTAAGTTGAATAGCCAATCAGATGGATTCCTCTCACCGACGTCTCAGATGCCAATTGAATGTTGAATTGGCCAAAAAAAAAAAAAAAAAAAGCAGATGAGGGTCGACGAGTAGCGACGGTGCGTGACACACCGCAAAAACTAGGGTGACGGACTCTCTCCGTTGGCCTAAGTTGGACCAATGGCCACCGATCTCCTTGGTGTGTCAGCACTTTAAGGACAATGTGACAAAGCTGCCTTTGTTTACTCTTTGGAACAGGCTTTGTTTACTGATCACACTGCTCTATGGTGGCTCATGGTGAGACTGATAATGCCCCAGTTGGAGCACAGTAAACCAGTGGGGTTCAAAAGGCAACTTTAGTATGAGTAGTGTTCTACTTGTTTTATGAGATTGTACTGAATGCCTGTAGCCATTTGTGTTGAGTTTCCTCATTCTTGTGGATTTGTGGACTGTAGCTGTTTGTGTTGAGTTTCCTCATTTATGTGGATTTGTGGAATGTAACAAAGCAACAGATGGATATAGAACGTGTGTGTTTACTGTTATCTAGCACAGTGAATCCCATCCCTTTTGGCTTCATTCAAAAGATTGTTTCATTTTAAGAATTATTATACCTGAATAGGTAAAAGTAAAAAAAAATAATAATAAAAAAAATAGTTAAAAGCATTTATCCTGTAAAAAAAATTAATAAAAGTGTATATAGCTCTAAAAGTGCCTGGCAGTAAATGAGCATCACTCTCGAAAGGATCAAAATTGTTTAATAGAAAAATTCAAGAGAAAACCTTGCAACTTTGCTATGGCAGCAGACTGTATTAGCAGGTTATGTAACCAATAATCCCAATGTAGAGTTTAGGCTGCCTGGAATTCAGCAATTGGTAGTCACAAGAGCTCAATGTGTTGATGAAAATTTTAAAATATTTAGTAGTCAAAAATTGTATTTGTCTTGCCCCACAAGCCCTTGCTGTGTTTCAAAGCCAAATAAATAATTGTGTCTTCTTTTAGGTCATGTATGGTGCTCTAGTAGCTTGCCTAGTGATGCGATCTGTCTTCATCGTTACATGGTAAGTTTGCCAAGATGACTGTTAAAATAAAAAACATTAACATATCTAAGGAATGGTTGTTCATTAAATTCAATCAAGTAACAACTTGCTAAAGGCTTTCCATGTGGTTTTGGTTTCAATGTCAGGGTGTACCCATGGCTCAGACCGCTGTGTTACACCTCCTTAGGAATCTTTTTGTTTGGGTTCCTACTATGGAACATTGACAACATATTCTGTGACACATTAAGGTGAGTATTAGCATTGGACAAATATTATTATTAATAATGTTTTAATTATTATTATGTATTAACTTGCCTAATTTTGGAATCCTGTGAGCAAAGTTAGTTATCTTCCTTTTAAAAGCAGTGGTGTGGAAAATGTTCACTTAAACAGACTTTAACCTTTATGTGACATCACAACATTACATTGTAAATCATTTTTCTCATGTCAAGGTGAAGTCAGGCAAACTCAAAGTCATGTCAATCCCTGGAAATGTATCCGCTCATTTACTGTGGAATAACTTTATATTTTTCATCTAAAAGTACAAACATTTAGAAAATAAAACATTTATAAAGACAATTAAGCATCCTCTTCTGGAGAATCCTATACTGTTGGAGATACTATTTTTTTGTTTTGTTATTAATTGAAATTGTCGGGTCAACACTTTTGGTCCCTCAGAGCCAGTAGACAAACGCTGCCCTCTGGTGTTGGAGTAGTAACACAGTTCCATGCCTGGTGGCATATCTTCACAGGCCTTGGATCCTACCTGCACATACTTCTTAGGTAAGCTCCTGGAGACAGCCAAAGTGAGTTTAATTGTGATGAGACATGTTCATTCCCATTCAAATCTAAGGGTCATCTTCTTTTAGCCTGCAGATCAGGTCAACCTACCTCAAGTACAGACCAAATGTAAAGGTATGTCTAGCCCTTAGCCTTTGTATATATTATAGCTTTTATGTAATTACATTAATTAATGTATTTGTTCATTAATTTAACTATTTGTCCTGTCTTATCCTAACTTTATTCAGTTTCTTTGTGGAGTTTGGCCTACATTGCACATCGAACCACAGAAGACGAGTTGAAATTAAGGGATGGAGACCAACTGAAGGATGGGGACAGCCATATCCAGACACCATCGGCACAGGGACCTGCCAATGCCCACTGCTGCGCAATCAGCCCACAGCTAGGGCACAGGTGCACCCCAAGGCACCACCCCAGGGACCCTTTGGTTCTGCACTGTGGGGATTTACTAAACAGTATAGCACTGAGTCCAGTCTAAAGAAATGGAAGATTTTCTTTTCATTAATCATAATTTATTAGACTAGCTTTTCTGTAATCTTATTGAAGTGTAATGATTGTATTTGCTCATTCATTTTCAATGCAAATATGATGTAGTCCACTGCAGCTGTAAATGTTGAAGGGGGTATGGGTGTTATCTTAATTAGGGTTTTATGAAAAGGGAAAGTAATTATTCCAAAATTTCTATTAGCATATTAATTGTATGTTTCATTCTGTGGATATTTGAATCTCCTAAGCCTAAAGATATTTAAACAGATCCCTAAACTAAAGTCTAACTAAGACTTTAGCTTACAATACTTAAAACACAGTGTTGTCTTATCCCTTTTTAAGTAGTATTTTATTGTTTTTGGATGTGCTCACTACATATGGGAGAGAAACTGACAACTAGAAAGTGAAAGTGCCACTGTGTTATTGTAGCTCAGCGGTCTTGACTAGAAGATCCTTCTTCATTTCCTTGTGCCACTGGCTGCATTTTTACTTGAAATGTTCCTATCAAAACATGCCACGACTGGAATTCTTAATTTATTTTTCTATCAGTGCCAAAGTTGCTCTGGGATTTAAAAAAAAGTGTGAAACATGTTACTGTTTTACCTCGTTATAACCAAGCAAGAGATACAATGGTCATAATTTTGCTTTTATTATTGCACTGAATTTAAATTTTGTTTAGGACGGGGTTAACATTTTTCCTGCAAAGCAAGTTGAACCACTTTTGAAAGCTCCAGTTTCTGTAGACAGAAACACTTTCACAGTCTTTAAAGCGATGCTGCACGCAAATGTGTGCTCTGTGAAGGTCTAAACTTTACAACCACAGCTAAAGCCTCCGTCAGGGTGCGTTATGTTAAGAAACCCATTTGTTGGGGGGGTGACCAGCATTTGGAGGCTCTGATCAGGCACAAATAATGCAAACATGCAGCAACATCACTGGAAATGTATCGGACCAACTTGCGACTGATGTGTGCGCAAGCTCGGAGGGTTTTCTATTTGTAATTGTTAACATTCACTCCAAGGACCAAGTGAATAAATGGAAAATGTCAAACTCATTTCATGCTCGTAAGTTGCAGGCATCGTTGCACTGAACCTCCACCTGTTGTCACTAGAGAACAGTATTGGTAGTTAAGTGCCCTCCCTTAATAGAAAAATACTCAATTTCAGTCAAGAGTAGACTCTCTTTATCTACAGATATTGAACCCACTATGCTACTACATTTTATTCATCCCACTCTCATTTAGTAGTCCTTTTTAATTCCATTTATTAACACCATGGCATCAAGTTCAACTAGTCAAATGACACCTGTAGGGAATATCTTTGAGAAACAGTGTATGATACAACCACTAGGTGGCGTACATTTCCAGCTTATTTCAGACGTTGCCAAACATATTGTGGATGGAGGAACTACTAGCTACCTACTGTAGAACTCTTAGGATCTTTGAATCAGTTCTCATGTACTGGATCTGTGGTGTGAAATGAAGGCCTTTTTATTTGCAATTAGTTTTTTTGCTGCTGTAAAATTGTGGATATGTAATGGTAACAAAAGAACCTGGAGCTTGAAATAACTTGTTGGAAGATGCACAACATAATGGTTGTATGGAGATATGTGTGTGGCCTCCCTAACGGCTGTGTGCTGGATTATCCCCTGAAACAACACATTACCCATCCATAGTTCATTATGCATACACGCTATGTCACTAACTCTCATATGCCTGGGTATAACAATTGAGTGAACCCAGTATTACACACATTCATAAGCACAATGTATGAAAGATAAGTATTAACATTGTTCAAATGTCTGTGTGGAATCTTCAATGTATGTTGTTTTCTTGAAATCCCTGTTCATCGATAGAGGTGAGCAGTTGTCAAAGAGGGTGCCTTAGTGTTATCGTTGCAGTCCCAAGTAATCCAAGTGGCCTTGATGTTCGTTATAAACAAAACCATTCCCATCTGTCCCTTGTGTTGTGCAGGCTGCCCTCCTCCTGGTTCTAAGCAGTTAACGCATCAGGACACACAATACCGGCTTCTAATGCAAAGTCTGCGCCTGAATCTTTGGCATTCCATTCATTTAATGTGTCAGGTTGTTCCTAACTGCAACTGTAGCTTTAAGTTAAAAAAAAGAGAAAAAAACCAACATTAATGTGTTGAGGCCTGTTATTTCTTTTGAACTTTGTTCATGTGCCAGTCTTTATTGATGTCCTGTATTGTCAAATAAAAGAACATGTGTCAAACTATTTGTATACAGAAGAACTTTACTTTGTCTTAATCCTCTCAGAAGCCATACACTGTATTTCACTTCATGTGTATAACGTTTTGATTTTTGGAAGGTGCCACTTAGGCCGGCTACACACTGGCTGCGTGGCGTCTCCGTTTTTATTTCGGCTCCCTTGTTAACACGCTGCCTGCGTGACACACTCGAGCTGCGCCGAAAAGGCGTGCACGCTAGAAATAGGACCGACGCCTATTTTTCACGCGACACGCAAGCGTGTTGAAAGCGTTTCCAGGCAAAATAGAATAGGAAAATATGTTTATATGTCATTTAGACACTAATACATATTGTTGTATTAGTGATGTTTAATGTTTGAAAGTCTCTAGGTTTTGACGATTTTCAAATATTGCACCTGTCAATAGAAAATGAAATTTTCTGTAGCCTATTATGCCGTCAATACTGCTGAAGTCTTTGCTGTAATCAGATCAGTATATATTTATGTTTAACATGAAGTATACTACTGCTTGAGTGCAGTAAATCAATGGGAAACATCCATGTGTACAGACAAGTTAGCAGCGCTGGGTCAGACATGTTTCTGGTGTGTAAAGACAGAAATTCCACGCAATAGAAACGCCACGCTCGTGCCACGCAGGCAGTGTGTAGCCAGCCTTACAATAAAGGTATGCAGTTCATGACTGGCACTGGCTGTAGTGTCAATAACCATTGCAATACTAACATGCCACTCATTCATTCTTTATCAACAGTTTCAAGTGCATCCTATCACAGGTAATCTTTTGTTAGGGGTTTGGATTGAGTCATGCGACTCCAAGGTGTGGTGGTCATTTAATGGCTGCCATTTGTAGAGTGGATTCAGATATTTATTTCTCAAGAGTAAGGTTTTAACTACAGAGCTTTAGAGAAAAGATGTAGGACATTCACTTGGACTAAAATGACAGTGCTTCATGTGTCGTCACTGAGTGTGACCAAACATCACATTATGACATTCAGCACTACTGTGAAACCCACTGACTCAACAGTGTAACCCACCCCATGCAGACATTGAGGAACTGTATTTTGCGTCACTGCATTTTGCATCACTGTAGTGTAGGCCATAACAGGCTTGTTCCAGGATTAAACTAGTTTGTGTTAGACAGAGCTCAAAATGTGCGTCACCTGGACTTTTCATTCAAGCATTTAGTTACTGATATGCTCCTGTGGTCCCTGAGTCCTTTGTTAGTTACTTGGGTTCGTACACCAGGAGTTGCCCGCAGGCTTCAGAGGTGATGACAGTGTGTGTAATGCTGTCTGTGTTGCTGTACGTATGCAGAGCATGTTGAGACAAAGACAGCTCACAAACGTGTCACAAGGACTGGGCATATTGATAGAAAATGATCATTTTGATACTTACTTTGTATTTTATTTTTTTATTAAGTTTCAAACCTCACGGTCTGGTTTAGTTTTTGACATACCTGTTTGAGATGATAGATTACATCTTTGATTACAATAAAAGAGCCTAGGCAAGCCATTACAGGTGAAATAGGGTAACTAATAGATATCACCATGACACTTATACAGTTCATTACTAACATTAAGACAATTCTTTTTTGTATTACAAGTTTTCTGAAATGGTATGTTTAAATGTGCAAATTAGGCATTATCTATTTAAATATGTGCTAATATGCATACATTTCCAGAACAGAAATGTGAACGTTGGATGAAGCCAGGTTCAAAATTCTTGTTTCATTTTGTTGACATATTGAGTCAAAGGTTTTTACAGAGGGTGTTTTGGATATCTCTTTTTTATCACTCCATAAATCATAAAATACTGTCAACAGCCACAACAAAATGAATTTTTCTCCATGTTTTTAGGGATAAAATGTTGTATAAATCAGGCTGTGAATAGCCTCATATATGAACAAATCCTTCTGTAAAATCCTTCAATATATAGATAAGAATAAAACTGGAAAGTTTGGTGATGAATGTAAGTGGACATTTCTAGCTCAGAACTCATTTTGAGATATACACCAAAATGTGTATTTGGGTTGTTTTCTTTCCACTAGTCTGGAACGAGACATCTTATGAAAGCAGAATAGCCCAAAATCTCAACATTGACCAGTAGGTCTATATGAAAAACAATGCTTTTGTCTGCAGTGTCTGGCCTTAAATCACCAAAAACATTGCTAACAGGGTTCAGTATTTAGCAGCAGGTAATCTGTATAAATGCCCAAACAGCCAGGCACCAGACTATATGCAGGTGCTTGACTGTACTAGAGGCCTTAACCAACTGCCACTTTGCTCGTTTGAAAGCCATGATGTCTCTCTCTCATGGGTGGGCCAAATTCTCTGGGTGGGAAAAGCAGAGAAAGGGGAGGTAACCTTGCTCCTTATGACCTCATAAGTAGCTGCCCATTGCTAATACTGGTTTGTCAACTGAAGACTTGTCAGATCAGTGCAATTATCACATTTACAATAGTTGTAATCAAATCCTCATCTGGCTTTCAAAACACTTTTTTTAATCAACATATTTGTATGGTAAAAAAGAGCAAGTTTAGAAAAGGATAATTCCGACATGTGCGCCCGGATAGCTCAGTTGGTAAAGCGGGCGCCCACATATAGAGGTTTACTTCTCGACGCAAGTGTGTTGTCACGTTCTCGCCAGTCCCTGTATGAACACAAACGCATCCTTTCAACATGATTTGGATGTTCGGTATGCTGTAGAAACAGAACTGTCAGTCACTGATCCAGATAATGTCATTTTGCTGTACACACATCCGTCAGGCTTTGAGCTCTGGCTCAAGCCTTTGCAAAACACACACACACACGTGCACACACGCGCGCACGCTCTCACACACTCACGCACTCACGCACGCACGCACGCACGCGCACACACACACACACACACACACACACACACACACACACACACACATACACGTTTGGCTCTTGGCACAGCTTTATGGACTTCCCAACAACACAACTTTATTGGTTTATTGAGAAAAGGAAGAAAGTACCTCCTTAATAATGTGCTTACCAAGCCGTAAAAATCCCCTTCTTTCTTCAATTGTCTGGCATCTGAAGAACTCGTTACTGTTCTTTCTGTTAAACAGTGATGGAACCGTTTAATGCAATACTTAAATCTGTTTAGAAGTTGTATGGTTAGTCAGAAAATAGTTGGCATTTCTTCCTCACATTGACAAAAGGAGGGTTTGATCCAATCCAGTCTTAGCCTGCAGGCACAGCGGGGAGATGTTATGAGTCAGTGTCAAGCTGTGTGTGTGACAGAGTCCTCAGGAAGAGCTTCTACCCTCAGGCCATGAGGATCTTAAATGGGGACGGTGTGATCAGGCGCGTAGCACAACATTCTGGGCCCTGTAGAAAGGCATTCTCTATGGGCCCCTGCCCGCATCCACAGCTGTTCATCTTAGCATATTTTTTTGGGCCCTCCTCACATGAGGGCCCTGGGCACTCAGTCCCCTTCCATCCCCCCCACCCCACCCCACCCCACCTTCCCAGTCCGACACATCTGGCTGTGATGAATCATTCACAAGTTGAAGGAGCTGATGGGATTACAACTCACTGGAGTTGTAACAATTTCATGTGAGAAATAAACTGATTCATTGATGGCTATCATTAGCAGGTTTTTGTTAGTGTTCCCACTTCCTCTGACTCAGCGTCAGTTGTATTCACTGGTTTTGGTCCAGTTCAGTTTTGGTGCCCAAGCAGTAAAACACATGCAGTCCGGCTGACACCTTGTCACCACTGAGATGACTCTGGTTGGGAATAATTTTTAAATTATTAAACCATGTAAACCTATACTGATACAACCTCTAAATACAATTATGAACCTGAAAATGAGCAAAATATGAATACTTTAATGTGTCTTCTCTGCTATAACTGCACTTTAGCTTCCAGCGTTAGTTGTTGGCAGTTTTGAGATTTGAGATTTCATGGTGCGTACACCTGTCTATTAGGAGAGCTTGTACAAAGAACTGCACCAGAGTATTAGTAATGCATTTGTCACATGAAATCGTACAAGGTACAATTCCAGTGACATGTTATCAGCTTCTTCAACCTGTGCATGATTCATCATGAAGCAGAATGTGGCGAGACCTACCTCATTTGGCAGAAAAGAGAGAGAGAAAGAAAGAAAGAAAGAAAGAAAGAAAGAAAGAAAGAAAGAAAGAAAAAATGCAGCACAATAAATCAGTTATATTGTTTTTGTCGTGGTTGTGGTTTTCAGTTGTAGTTTTTATTTTTATATTTTTTATTGTGTTATTCATTCCTTGTTTCCTTGTTGTTTACTGTCTAAAGATTCCGTTTCCTGTTTTATTTTGTAGTGTCTGTTTCTCCTGTGTCATGTCTGGTTTTACTTCCTGCCTTGTGTGTTTTCCCATCTCTGTGATTGTCTGCCCCGCCCTGATGTGTCTCACCTGTTTATTTCACACGTCATCAATGTATCATTAAATACAATTTCATAAGGTACAATGATATATAAGCTGTGTGAAATGGGGAACCGCAAATAAGCAACTAAAAGCTTTTCGGAATGACTGTAACATTTCAAATATACAAATCCATGCACCTTAGCAATACTTTACTTCAACAACAGAAATGACACATAACAGTACAGTTGGTTTCAATAACTGAAATGCTTTCTTTGTTGTTGGTCTGCTTGGTCTGATCCTTTTGGCCACAACACTGTACATGCATAACCAATTTGTGTCGATTTCTTCCGTCTCATATAGTGCTGAGAAAAGAGTTAAACATGTTATTTTTGAGATGCAATTAAAGGATGCACAGCAGATCGTCATGTTTGAAAATGTGATTCAATGTATTTATATGGTGTTTCTTTGGAGAGACATAAAAGAAAAGCTGTTTCCACCTTCCTTTTCTTGTTGGGACAGGAGCACTCAGTCATAATTAACAGCTGGTCCCCACTGCAGCTGGGCAGTGTAGTAGTCTGCCTGTCAACCATGAACATGCTCTGGCTGAGTCTTCTGACCCTTCTGACACCCAGCCACCCTCCTGTCACAGCCTTGCCTCTCCGGACCACAGACCTGCCTACCCAACCCCGTGCTGGACCATCTGAAGCTGACCAGGAGTTTGCAGAGGTATTTAATACATGGGATGATATATGACCCCTGTATGATTTACAGCCAGCTACATTTGCAGGTCTCTTAGCTGGGATAGTGTTGCTTTATTCATGGGAGTGGACTTTGGACAGCTTTATAGCTCCACTAACTTGACCTGAGTGGAGCTTAGCTCAGGAATGGCTCTGATTTGTTAGTTCAGCTAAGTACAGAAGATTTCCCTAAAAGCTTCTTAACCGTATTGTTGACCCACTGATAGGATATGTGTTCATATGGCGACAGAGATCCTTTTCTACAGTTTTCGGAAGTTCACGGCAGGCTAAAATAAAGCGTAGAATTGTTTATGTGGAGATATACACATAAAAGGAATATTGAAAGAAAAACATCTCTAATTTTACATTGAAAGACAGTTTTCTAGAAGAACAATTCATTTTCTTTTCATTGTTGTTATTTCTATTTTCCCTCTGGTATTGGTTTTACCGGTAACTGTGAAGCAAATCAGGTTCAAATCCGGCACTGAAATAATAATAAGTTTCAAAATAACTTCAACTTTTTGTCATTTCCCCTCAGTCTCTCTGGTTGGACAGGTAAATCAACGGAGCAAAAGTAATATTACTGGGGAAATATCATCAAATGTCATTCTGTAAACTCTACTCCAACATAGTATGAGAAAAAAACAGGTTTCGATCAGTAATACACAAAATTCATTATATATATATCTATATATATATATATATATATATATATATATATATATATACACAGTACAGGCCAAAGGTTTGGACACACCTTCTCATTCAAATTCTTCAAAGTAGCCACCCTTTGCTTTTTTATTAATAAGGGAAAAAATTCCACTAATTAACCCTGACAAAGCACACCTGTGAAGGTAAAACCATTTCAGGTGACTACCTCATGAAGCTCATTGAGAGAACACCAAGGGTTTGCAGAGTTATCAAAAAAAGCAAAGGGTGGCTACTTTGAAGAATCTAAAATATAAGACATGTTTTCAGTTATTTCACACTTTTTTGTTAAGTACATAATTCCATATGTGTTCATTCATAGTTTTGATGCCTTCAGTGAGAATCTACAATGTAAATAGTCATGAAATTAAAGAAACACATTTAATGAGAAGGTGTGTCCAAACTTTTGGCCTGTACTATATATATATATATATATATATATATATATATATATATATATATATATATATATATATATATATATATATAGAATAAAAGCGGTCCAACATAGTATGAGAAAAAAAAACGGTTTCGATATATATATATATATATATATATATATATATATATATATATATATATATATATATATATATATATGATTGAAACTGACAATGCAGGCGTAGACCCATCCATTGTCAGTTTCAATCATCTATCAGTGATGAGTTCTTGAGACTTGTTCTGCTGGAAGTTAAGAAAACATATGACAGCTGCTTAATCATTTTATTGTCTTATAATACACAACTTTGATTTCTTACAATGATGTGAAAACAGGAAAAGAAAAATGTATAACTAAGTTATATAACTCAACTGAAGTTTAATGTGACGCATTAATGACTCTCCGTCTGAGTGTCTGCCACTTGGCTCCAGCATCAGTCTGACTAGACTCGCTTATCAAGAAGGCGGTAACAAAGCAAGCTGTATTCTTGTGGTGACAGGTTTTTAAATCGGAAGATAAAACAGCAGTTAAAATATGTGAGCAACCACAGCCACACAGACACTGTTATTTGCCAAGTTAAACATATTTCATGACTGCATTACACTGTGCTTAATGTCAACTTGATGATGGAATGATCTTGATCAAAAGAAAATCCATCCACCTCACAGGTCTGGCATATCTCTGATTAGACAGTATGACTATTGCACAGGTGTGCCTTAGGCTGGCAACAATAAAAGACCACTCTAAAATGTGCAGTTTTACTGTATTGAGGGGATCCGGGGGGTCCGAAAACCAGTCAGTATCTGGTGCTAGGGTTAGGTTTAGTGTTCATCTCTCTCTCTCTCTCTCTCTCTCTCTCTCTCTCTCTCTCTCATCCTAACTGCAGTTTGTCGTCGTAACCGACTTGAGTGGGCAAATGCTCACATTCGATGGCGTCTGGCACTTTGGAGAGCTGTTCTCTTCACGGATGAACCCTAACTTATTATTATTGTTTTATTCTTATTACAAATTGAATTGGTTGCCTCAAGATTTTAACATAATGATACACATGCCATTGGTTTGATGCATTTTTACTAACAGTGTGGTTTTATTCTATGATGTATTTTAAATTATTTATGGTTATTTATTGTGTGGCACTTTTTACTTCTTAAAGCACTTTTAAATATAGCACTTATTACAAACCATTTAATGGTATGTGTACATTTATTTTCTTAACCTCAAAGGCAAGTAACTCAGACAGTATTTATGACCCATTTAAAATGTTTTAATCTTTGAGTTTAAATAAGATTTTTTTGATATTAGGATAGAATTCATTTTGTATTGGGACGCCAGACTTTTTATTTATTTATTTATTCATTATGTAACTCTATGTATGTGTGTGTGTGTATGTGTGTGTGTGTGAATATATATGCATGTGTGTGTATATATATATATATATATATATATATATATATATATATATATATATATATATGTATATATATATATATATATATGTGTGTATGTTTATTTAATTTATGTATTTACTTTGTTATTTCTCTACGAGAGACACCAGGGTAGTTGTGGAGTTGACCTTTTATTTAAAATTTTTAATTTCCCGCTGTCCTTCCTGTCCAGTGGTTTTTTAAGCCGTCTTTTAAACAGTCCCCTCTTTTTTTTATATAACCGAACCCAGTTTTTTAAGGAGTTCTTTAAAGTGTTTTATTCACACCAGTGGTGCCCTTGTGCCCATGCCCCTCGTAGCACCCATCCTGGGCACTGCGTTTTAACCCAAACCTAACACCAGATACTGACTGGTTTTTGAACCCCCTCCCGGACCCCCTTAATACAGTAAAACTGCACATTTTAGAGTGGCCTTTTCTTGTGGCCAACCTAAGGAACACCTGTGCAATAATCATGCTGTCTAATCAGCATCTTGATATGCCACACCTGTGAGGTGGATGTATTTTCTCCGCAAAGGAGAAAGGCTGACTAACACAGATTTAGACAGATTGGTACATAGAAAAAAGTCTTAGATCTTTGAGTTCAGCTCATGAAAATGGGGGCAAAAACAAAAGTGTTGCTTTTATAATTTTGTTCAGTATAGATACCAATAATGATACCCTATGATACTATTGTTTATTAGACCTATATTTTTGTTACATTTTATATATATTGTCTAAACATATTGGAATCTACTTTAAACTGAAGGGTGTATCAGTATGTGGACAGCTACTGTTGACCTTAGATAGACCTTTAACAATAATACTTGTGGCTGTGCTTTGTTATGTCTGTATTACATTTTATTAAAAAAAACTTTGAGTTCATGTACAAAATCAATCTCATCACTTCACAGAGGTCTTACATAAATATCTGGCCATGGAGATAACTGTACACATATCTATAGAGCTGCAATGATCCTATAAGTCAGAGGCTACAGTATCTGTAAACCAACTATGGACACCTGCAATTACATACCACTGTATGCATGTATGTATACAATTACAGTACAGCAACATTTGTGCACTGTACTACTATTGAAGGTTTGAGAAATGTTTGGAATGTTTAATGTGTGGCAAGCTAAGGCAAGTTTATTTTTAACAAGCAATTCAAAGTGCTTAACATGAGACAGAAAATAACAAAAAAGAAAAATGCTTTAATTGTCAGTCAACACAAGGCAAGTTTAACAAGGCAGTTGAAAAATATTTCTTTCCATATCCCTCCTAAGCCATTTTCAAATATGAACACCGGACAATGTCCAGAGAGTCCGGTGCGGACGTTGTCTGGAGTTTCCCTTTCTCATGTGAAACACACAACAGGAGATTGTCCGTGTCAGATGTGTTCTCACTTCCTCGAAATACTCCGTTTGGTTGAGACGAGGAGTGGAACTAGGTAGAGGGAGGGTGCAGGAGGCTTTGTTAATTTGGTCATAAACAAACAAGTCTTTTGCCGGTTTTGTGAGCCGCATGATAAAAATGCCATCAACACGGCCACCCGCTCACTGTGAATATTTCGCACAACGAGCGGCTCTATTCACACATGGGCTCAATCAGACATTACACAGACTCGGGGATCTGAGCGGGTAAAGTCTGTTTAATGTCCGGTCCAACTGATTAGGACATCTGTGTCCTCACATACATCCCTACCGGGTAATGCCTATAGAGAAGTTAGGGTTTGCGGTCCATGTGTGAAAGGTGTCAGGATCCGGCTGAGACTGATTGCCTTTTTGCCACTCTTGTGGCCTTTTTGTGTATTTTGTTGTTTTGTGCTTGTTGCTGTGTTCTGTTGTTACCTGTCTGTCATCTGTCTTTGTCTCCGCCCATCCCCTTATATGGTCTGCACTTCCTCTCTTGTTAGTTTCCCTCCAGTTCCGTTCTCACCTGTTCCCAATTGTCTCGTTAGTTTCCCTCCATTTCTACTCTCACCTGTTGTTCGTTACTGTCTTGTCCAATCTCCTGTCTTTCTGTGTATTGGTCTGTGTATTTCTACACCCCTGGGTTCCTTTGTCCAGAGCCTGTCTATGGAGAGCCTGTTCACTCCCTATCTCACTCCCTATTAGCCCCATTGTACCAACCCGGAATTTTCCCGAGAGTGGAAGTTCTCCCCTTATTAGACATTCTCTGCTTTGTCTCTTGTCGGTTCGTCTCTCCCGGTTTGTCCTGTGAGAGTCCTGTTCGTTTGTAGTTGTTGAGTCAAAATAAAGTGTTTGTTCTGCACTTCTGCCTGGACGAGTCTTGCATTTGGGTCCACTTGCTGAAACCGTGACAAAAGAGACTTTAGATACCACACCACACACGTGCATTTATAGAGGGGTCATTGCGCAGGGACAGGTACACAATGGCACGGACCTACATTTAAACATCCATGTTTAGACAATTACTAAATCCGCCTTTATCACCCTAGGAATATAAAAAGTATTATAAGGACTCATGTCTCAGCAGCAATAAGAAAAGTTAATCAGATCAGACAACAGATGATTCAGAACGCTGCTGCTGAGTCCTCACTGAGACCACAAGAGTGGATCACATCACTCCAGTCATCAGATCTTTAAACTGGCTAAAGGATAAGGCACTGAATTGGCTTAGGCCAAAATACAGTTGGTGAAGGCACAGTGTTTAGCATTTGAATGGTGTACATCAGCTCTCCATACATGCATATCCTTTCAGCTGACTGCAGTAATGCATGGCATGCTCACTGAATTATCTTCTCCAGCAATATCTACAGGACTTCTATGGCTACAAGCCCAGGTCAGAGAGACAGAAGAGGACTGCAGACATACGTGATGTAGAATCTGATTGGACGACTAGACTCTGTGATAAGGTCAGGAAGATGCAGCGCTTCTTTGGCTTGCTTCCAAGTGGAGAGCTGACCAATGAGACTCTGGCAGTTATGAAGAGGCCGCGCTGTGGTCTGTCAGACGTGGAACCATTTGGAGAGACAATTCGCTGGAAGAAGAGCACCCTCAGCTACAGGTTAGGAATTCTCAGGAAGCAGGGCTTTTCCATGTTCACCATCTTAGTTAACATTTACTAATTAGCACTGAAAACAGCTCTAAAGCTGAGGCTGGAGGGAGTGTTATTAGTTTTGCAGCTATTTGGTCACAGAAAAAGCTTTGGATGAATTAAAAAATCTGGCCTGATGATGTTGCTTATTACAATTCATTATGAGGTGGTCATGAATGTGTGTACCAAATTCCATGGCAATCCATCCAATAGCTGTTGACTTTTCACTCAATACCACAAATGTGAACGTAATGAACGTAATGTTAGCAGTCAGAGAAAATGACCAAAGTCAGTACGATTCATCCTCTGGGGACCATGAATGTCTGTACACAATTCCATGGCCATCCATTTAATAGTTGTTGAGATATTTTAGACTGGACCAAAGTGCTGATCGACCAACAGAAGGACATTGCCATCCAAAGACCCATTCCACTAGCATGGCAAGTACATTATTCTACCCCACTAAGTGTCAGTTCAAGGTCAGCTCAAAACCCTGACGACAAAAAAAATAACCAGAAGATGACACAAAGCTGCAGCAAAGCTACCATTAATTTATTTTCGAATTAAAAAAACAACAGTTGGCAAAGTGTGGCAGTCAGTAAGTCAGTGGTGTCAGTGTGTATGCATTAATGAAGGAATAGTAAGTGGAGTGTTGTGTGGTAAAGAAAACAAAAACCACAGGGAGTGTGGAGCATAAGGAACAGCTTTCAGAACAGTTTCCCTCCTCTCTAGCCCAAAATGCAACACATGGGGTGTGCTTTTATACTGGAGAACACTGGGCCCGGTAAGTCTCCAATAATTGATGACTCGACCAGGTGTGGCATCTGCAACATAGAACACAAACAGATAGACATACCAGCAGCCAACAGAGGTGGGGATGTCACATGTCAGATTAGTAAAGGTGACTTAAGTAGTAGTAAAATTCTATCTTCTATCCTCAGGATCGCTAGCTACAACCTCCCTATCCCAACCTTGAAGGTTAACAAAGTCTTCAGAGCAGCGTGGAAGCTCTGGTCCGATGTTGCACCAATGAAATTTCGCAAGCGGAGCAGGAAGGAGGCTGATATTGTCATCTCCTTTCACAATGGCGGTGAGCTTTCAAGAAACGCATGGCATACATGATTTATTGAATATAATGATTAACTGCACTTGTTTGTTGCAGACCATGAGGACGGCTCACCTTTTGATGGCACAGGAGGAATCCTGGCTCATGCCTTTCCACCTGGGTTTGGTATTGGGGGAGACGTGCACTTTGATGCCGATGAAGACTGGAGCTTTAAGTCAAGTCAAATCAAGTCAAGTGGGTTTTATTGTCATTTCAACCGTATACACTGTATATAGTGAAACGAAACAACGTTTTCACCATGGACATTTAAAATATATTTAAAAAAAAACGTTATTATATAAAAACGACATTCAAGACAGGTGTACATTTAGTACTGGTACAGTACAAGGGAGTGAGGGAGTTGTGTTTTCCATTCAATTATCAATTGTACATTTTGAACAAATTTTTGAAATGTCGCAAAAAACAAATGCAAATTAGGCGCTTCCAACAACTTGTTTGGAGCAGAAGTCAGAAGTTGGCGCTATAGGCTACACATGGCTGTAATCCTCCAGTAAACAGACTAGAAGAAGTAAATGTTGCTACCTGGAAACAAAACAATCACCTTGGCCATCTTACCCATCTATGAGAGAAAAATGGAGGAAGGGCTACAGGAATTTGATTCAATTGTGCAAGTTTTAATATTTTTTTAATGTCAGCCAGTATTGGCCATGTTTCATGCTGTCCAGAGATGAAGACACGTTATAAGAATATCCTGGATGGCACCAACAGTGGAAACAGCTAATCAGTCATGTCGATGAAAAGTTTGTTCATCAGAACTTAATCGACAAATGCGTTTCCATATCCCATTTAGTGTACCACTTTTTTTCCATCAAAGGCAAAAATCACCTCAGCCCCTGCAGTCCTGACAGATGAACTGATTTCTATATTGAGAAGTCCTTTTTTCTCTCACTGACATTTATGTAAACAGTTTTATGCATCATGACAACTTTTCTGTGGCATAAAACCCTCACAAAGCTTGTGTTCTTGCTCTAGGTTTCAACCTATTTGCTGTAGCAGTCCATGAATTTGGCCATGCGCTTGGCCTGCCCCACTCATCTGACCCTGGAGCTATCATGTACCCAACATACAACTTTGCCCCCAATTATGAACTTCAGCTTTCCTTCCGCGATGTGAAAGATGTCCAACACCTGTATGGTGAGTTAACTAGATTCACTTGGATTCAGAAAGGTTGCTGATTATTTTCCAAAGCAGAAAAATAGAAAATGTAATACATGTCATATACTGTGACTGCATTGTGAGATAGCGCGTAATGTGCTAAATCTCTAATCTCTAATGTACAAAATTGAATACACACATATATTAGATACGTAGTTATTGCATATAAAATATTTAACATGTCAGTTTAGTTACATGCACAAAATGAGTGTGAATGCACATGATGACACATTTGTAATCAAAGATTTACAAAAAGATTTGTTCCCACACCAGTGGTGTGGCAACCAGCTCACAAAGTTTAAAAATCACAACATCCTCTTTCTATTGTTTCATCATTATTCTGTTGAAATGTGCTCAATGACAGTGTAGTATTTGGATCAGCAACAAATCTGTGTGGTCAACGACCTGGTGCTGCGCTCCTTACGGGGTGCGGTGCAGGGCTGCGGCCGTGTAATGGGGCTCGCAGTTGCAGGTGAGAGGGCCTTGTGGCTGAACCTGTCGGGCCTGAGTGACACACAGAAAGCAGAGGTTATGGACGCATCATACGACCCCACCAAAGGTCTGTTTGGCCCGGCTTTGGAGAAGATGAGAGAGGCCAGTACCCTCAGGAAACAGGAGGGTGAAGCCGTTGACCTCTACCTACCCCGAAAACACACACCCCGGCCCCAACAGGGTCAGAGGGGTGGCTTTGCCGCAGCGGCAGCGAAGGCAAAGCAAGGGGCTGCAAAGCCACATAGACGAGCTGCTGGTCAACAGACTAGCCAGCAGTCTCGGTCAGACAATCCCAAGCCGTGGGGGAAACACTCCTTCGCGGCTGTGGCGGCAAAGAGCCGCAACTCCCACCCCGGTGAGGGGAAGAAAAAGCGTCCGTCCTAACCCCCCCAGCTTCTCCCTCCACCCCTTCTACAAAGAGGAGGAAGGTTGGAGAGGTAGGTTCAGCGCCCCTGGTGTTTCACAGTTCTCCAGGAGGTCCCTCTCAGTTTCTCTCCCTCCTCGTCCAAGAGGAGAAGAGTCAGGGGCAGAAGGTGTTCCAGTGTCACCAAGCACTTTCACCATGTTCACAGTGTCACCAAGCACCATGTCCAAAGAGGCAAATAAAGCCTGCATTCTCGCATTCAGGCGCAGAGCCAATGGCGAAATGGTAAAACAAAATAAAGATAAAACCCAAAACAGATCTGACCTGCCAGGTCCCTGCAGGGGGAGCTCACGCTCCTCCCAGGGCAGACCGCTCCCTCCAGCCCAGGGAGGTGACGTCTATGCAGTGCGGCTCCAGGGGCCCCCTCTCTGCTCAAGCAGACTGGTGGCGCGCACGCGCAGTTCACCCGTGGGTTTTATCCACTGTTTGTCAGGGTTACAGGGTACAGTTTGCTATGAAACCACCCAGATTCAACGGTGTGTGCAGCACAAGTCCTAGAGGATGAAATAACATCCCTATTGAACAAACGAACCATCAGGGCTGTGCCGAGCGATGGAATTGCATCAGGGGTTTTAACAGACACCTGCGAAAATACACGTTCAGGATGTTAACACACAAAGTGCTTTGTCGTTCAATCCGCTCGGGGATTGGTTTGTGACGATAGATCTTTCAGATGCATATTTCCACATCGCCATATATCCCGCACACAGAAAATTTCTGAGGTTTGCGTATCGGGGCAGAGCCTACGAATACCAAGCCATCCCATTCGGGCTGTCGTTAGCACCGAGGGTGTTCACCAGGTGTGTGGAGGCAGCGCTGTCACCGTTAAGGAACAGCAGTATCAGAATATTTTCGTACATAGACGACTATCTGATCTGCTCCTACTCCTGCGAGCAGGCAGTCAGAGATTCCACTATGGTGATAACTCATCTCACGGATTTGGGGTTCAACATAAACTGGGCAAAGAGCCGAGTAGAACCCACGCAATGTACGGAGTATTTGGGTCTGAAAATAAACTCCCTCTCCTACCGCGTCACGCTATCGGAGGGGAGATTAGCGTCTCAGGGGCAGTGTCTCTCTCTTTTCCGGCTCAGCAAAGCCGTGCCGTTCAGACTGTGCCTACGCCTGCTCGGCCTGATCTGTCCCACAGGTGGTGGGACAGATCTGGCAGAGCTAATACTGATAGCGCCACGGTGGTCATCCAAGCATTGGGTGGCAGAGATAATGCAGCTCCTGGCGGGAGAACCATGGCCTCTCCCCATTCGCAGAGACCTCTCCCAAGCGGGCGGGGTGATCTACCACCCTCACCCAGACCACGTGGCGCTCTGGGCTTGGCCCGTGAGAGGTGGAACCTGAATGCATCAGGCCTGCCAGAACGGGTCATTGATACCATTCAAAGCACAAGAGCCGCGTCCACCCGCTCCCTTTACAGCGGAAAGTGGCGGGTTTTTGAGGAGTGGTGCAAACATAGGGGTACCATCCCTTACCAGTGTTCTGTGGTGGACCTGCTATGTTTCCTGCAGTACCTGATGGATAAAGGGAAAGCTTTCTCCACAATTAAGGTGTACTTGGCTGCTGTTTCAGCTTGCCACGTAGGTTTTGGGGATAAGCCGGCAGGGCAACATCCCTTGGTTTGTCGCTTCATGAAAGGGGCACGCCGCAAGCTCCCAGTTTCCAGGCCCCTGGTTCCTCTGTGGGATTTGTCGGTCGTGTTGGACGCCCTCTCTCATCACCCCTGTTCAAGCCTATGGAGGCAGTGGGGATGAAGTTTGTGTCTCTTAAAACAGTTTTGCTCTTGGCCTTAACCACTGCAAAGCGAGTGAGTGACTTGCAGGCTTGGTCGGTTCAGCCTACCTGTCTACAATTTGCCCTAGGGCTCTCCAAAGTCTGTTTGCGGCCCAACCCAGCATTTGTGCCTAAGGTGGTGGAGTCAGCCTACAGGTGTCCCTCGGTGGAGCTCTTGGCCTTCCACCCGCCTCCTTTCTCCTCAGGAGAGGAGCAAAGACTTCACATGCTATGCCCTGTCCGGGCTCTGCACATGTATGTGAGTCGGACGGCTGGGTTCAGAAAGGCGGATCAGCCTGTTCGTGTCCTGGGCTACTCCCCACAAGGGTAAGCCATTGTCCCGCCAGAGGCTGTCCCACTGGATTGTGGAGGCCATATCGTTGGCCTATGAGTGTAAAGGTTTACAGGCCCCACAGGGTCTGAGAGCTCATTCCACAAGGGGCATGGCCACTTCATGGGCCCTTTTTAGGGGTGTGTAAGTGAAGGAAATTTGTGCAGCAGCGAGCTGGGCTACACCTCACACTTTTGTGAGGTTTTACAGGCTCGACCGTCCTTGGCACAGGTTGTGCTGGAGGTTACGGCGCCGGGGTTAGCGTGACTCTCGGTTCAATATTATTTGGCTTCGGGAGATCTCAGGCAATCCGGGAGTGGTCTATATCTCCCATAGTGAAACACAGAACGAAGTTAGAAAAATAACTTTAGGTTACTTAACATAACCCCGGTTCTTTGATAACAGAGTGAGGTGTTTCACCAACACGTCCCTCCTTGCATAGACACGGAAAGAAACCTATCTGGAATGATTTGCAAGAAGCCGGTCGACTGTGATTATATGAAGGGGCGTGGCCCTAGCACAGTTCGACCTGTCTGTCATGGACAGACGTGGTGTCATTGGAGCTTCCTTAGTTGGTCACGCCGAGGCGATTCCCATAGTGAAACACCTCACTCTGTTATCAAAGAACAGAGTACGTTAAGTAACTTAAAGATCTGGAGGAAGGAATAATCAAAATAGCACGGAGCATAAAATGGTTTCTGTCAAGAGTTTTGTTATAATTCATGTTTGATAGTAAGCATAACACACACTACGCTCAAATGTCAAGTAATTATCTATGTTTATCTTAATCATAAAATGTGTTCTAACTAAGTTATGCACATTTTACTTCCTGCAGGCTTTGGTTTGGAATTGATTCAATTATTTGCAGATGATATACTTGTGTGAATCACAGTATCCTTGCACTTCCAGCAGCTTCTTTTTTAAAAGAATATACTGAGCTGGTACATTTCAAAGGGCAGGGTCCTATTTACTTCTGTTGCCTGCAGGTATCAGTCCCAATTTTGCTTCACTATTCTCAAAACAACCTCCTCCAAGAACACCTGACAAATGTGATCCAGATTTGTCCTTTGATGCGGTAACAGAATTACAACAGGAGGTCCTGTTTTTCAAAGATAGGTGAGTGAACTGTCCAGACCATATATCTACACCATGCAGGGTGACAGACAGACTTGCTTCTCACCTGGTGTCTCCTTTGATACTGGATAAAACAATAATAATTTTAAAAGGTTTTTGAGATAACTTTATGCCTTTTCAGATTTATGTGGCGCAAACATCCACAGTTTAATGAAATTGGAATCACCCTGAGTAGCAGTCTGTGGGAAGACACAGTACCTCCCTACTTGGATGCTGTCTATGAGAATGTGGAGAGGAATGTTAACGTGTTTTTCAAAGGTAAAATAAAGTAATATCCTAAAATATAATGTATCTGTAAATGTGAGACAGTAATGTTTTTGTTTCAGGTCATCAATACTGGGTGCTGAGGCAGTTCAATCTTGAGGAGGGTTTTCCAAGAAACATCTCAGACTTGGGCTTCCCCTCCAGAATAAAATCTGTAGATGCTGCTCTTCACTTCAGAAATGAGCATTACACTGTGTTCTTCACTGGCCATGAGTGTTGGAGGTATTTAAGATCTGACAGTTTCCCACAGCTTCCAGTCTTTATGCTAAGCTAACTACCTGCTGGATGTACTCTTGTATTGAATGTTTTCTGTTATTCTTGGATGGGACATGGCTAACAGCAATTTGGGTAAAAATTATGGGCCCTACGTTGCACCTGGTGCAGCGCAGCGCAAAGCCCGACGCAAGTGTCTTTGTTAGTTTAAGACATTAACTGTTACTATAATGCCACAGTCCTTTAATGCTCTTGGAAGATTCTCATATTGCATTAGCACTATGACTAACTCTTATGTTGTAAACCAGACCAGACTGGAAGTCACATCATTTTGTGCTCCTAGACGCAGATAAAGCTGAGATGCTGGTCAGTGGCCCTGCTTGACGTAGACACCAGTGACAGTAATTCCAGACTACTGTGTAATTTCACAAATACTACTGTGTAATTTCACAAATAATCTCAGTGTTACGTCATCCTTACGTCATCGTTATCTTATGATCAGTACATTAAAGCAGATTCAGTAAGATGTCCAACACCTGTAAGGAGAGTTAACTAGATTCACTTGCATTCACAAAGGTTGCTGATTATTTTCCAAAGCAGACAAATAGAAAATGTAATACATGTCATACACTGTGACTGCATTGTGAGATAGCGTGTAATGTGCTAATTGGCGGTGGCAGTAGCTCAATCAGTAGATAGTTGGGTTGGGAATCGGAGGGTTGCTGGTTCAAGTCCCCATACGGACCAAAGCATGGTGGTGGACTGGTAGCTGGAGAGGTGCCAGTTCACTTCCTGGGCACTGCCAAGGTGCTCTTGATACTGAGCAAGGCACTGAACCCCCAACTGCTCGTGCCTTTCTATGGGCAGCTCCCTCACTCTGACATCTTTCCATTAGTGCATGTATAGGTACTAGGGGTGGTAAGGTACGGTTCAAAACACCCGAACTGCTCGGTTTGCTTGTCTCGGTTCAGAATGTGTGTGTGCCGAACAATGTAGCCTTGTCCCGAATGTGACCTCAGACAGTGTTTCCTTTTCGCGCGAAAGACAAGGTTTGGAAAAACTGGATATAGACAGAGAAAGAAAGTGGAGTATGGATTGATGCAGGTCACCTCACGTGTAGCAATGGCAAGTGGGAGAGAAAATCAAGGCTGCCCAGATAGTTAGAGGATGCGCCAGCGTCGTGTAAGTCTTGTGTGTGGGAACATTTTGGATTTAATGTTACCTATGATTACAGCGGAAATAAAACAACAGAACTGCGACTGTGTGCAAGCATTGTGCAAAATGCATTCAATATGCAAATGGTACACTTCTAATATGTTAGTTCATCTGAGAAGACTTAGACTCACCCCAATGTGTCGGACCTGTCGGCAGGTAGGGGGAGGAGAGAGAGAGAGTCGGTAAGGAAACAACTTCTAATCTCTGATTTAAGCAGCCTCTCAGTGATAAGTCGGACAGGGTAATAGCCATAACTAAATCATTGGGGATGTTTATAGCAAAAGATATGCAACCGTGCAGCGTGATTGAGGATGAAGGATTTCGTCAGCTGATGAAAGTACTAAAGCCACGGTATAATATTCCCTCCCGCCGACAGTTCAGTACCACTGTAATTCCAAAACTGTATGACGAGACAAGAGGAGAAATTGACAAAGAATTGTCCGACACACCCCACGTAGCTCTCACTACAGATGGATGGACCTCCAGGGCCACTGAAAGTTTCCTCACGGTGACCGCTCACTACATTAGCCTACTTCGGAGTGGGAAATGAGAAGCTGCGTTTTGCAAACACGCCCCATTTATGAAAGTCATACCAGTGAGCATCTCTCTGAAATGCTGACAGACGCGGTGGAGGAATGGAAACTGGAGAGGGCCCACAGCACAATTCCTGTTACTACAGATAATGCTAAAAATATAGTGAATGCTATCGATTTAGCAGCTGGACTTCACACAGTTAACCTTGCGGCCAAGAGTGCAATCTCACTAAACCAAGTATCCCGACTCCCGGGGAAGGTTAGGAAGGTGGTAAGCTTATTTCACTGAAGCACAACAGCTGCCCATGTCCTGGAAACCAAGCAGGAAAGGCTGGAATTGCCTGTTCACAAACTAATACACGACATAACAACGCGTTGGAACTCCACATATGATATGTTAGAATGTTGTGTGGAGCAACAGGCTGCCATCTATTCTGCCCTGATGGACAAGTGTTAACTGACAGTGAGACAAAACTGGCATAAATATTCTAAGACCTCTGAAGAATGTAACCACCCTCATGAGCACAGAAACATCCCCCTCTGTTTCAATGATTATCCCACTGCAGAAGATGATACTGAAATCCATGACATCAAGTGCAGAGGACAGTAACACCATCAAAGAAGCTAAGGCAGCCATCACCAAAGACCTTAAAGGCAGATACAATGACCCTAGTGTTCAGGATTATCTGCACAGAGCCACAGCACTGGATCCAAGGTTCAAGTCCCTGCCTTACCTGGAAGAAGCCTGTGTTCAGCAAATCTATGATGATCTCACCACGGACATTGTGGACATTGAAAAGCAGGTATTGTAGTTTTATTTTGTATCTAAAGTAAATTTAATTTATCATCAATTATCCTAATGATAACTGCTGTTTTCTTTTTTTTTAGACTAAGCCAAGCATATTTCATCTATTTCTGCCTTTCTAGTATTTTTCTATTCCCCACTGCCCAATAGAGAATAATTGTTTGCTGCCATGAGAGCTATTTGTTGTTATTAACATTTCCAAAATGGCTATTTTGTCATATACTCATCAGGGTCAAGGGAGTGAAGCCCAAGCGGCCGGTTCATCCTCAGGAGCGGAGCCAAGGCCATCAGAGACCTCTCCTCCCCAGAAGAAATCTGCCATTGCAATGGTATTAGCAGATTTTTTACAACCGAGCCAGAGGAAAGAAGCACAAAGCCTTTGTCAAACATCATTCATGAAGAGGTCACCTCATACAAAGCCACAGGCTGCATCTCTGTGGATGAAGACTCACTCGCATGGTGGAAGAGTAATGTGCATAAGTATCCTCACATTGCTAAGTTGGCACAACGTACCCTCGCTGTCCCAGGTACATCTGTGCCAAGTGAACGTGTTTTCTCAACGGCAGGGGACATAGTCACTGCAAGTAGGTCTCGCCTCTTGGCAGAAAATGTGGAAAAACTGATATTCTTGCAGAAGAATATGAAAATTAAGTGAACAGAGGAGTGTTGTTTTTTAAACAGTGCAGTGTGTTAATTTTTATGCAACATTTTATATTCATAGCCAGCATTTTTGTTTATAATATTTAAAATATTACAGTGGCACTTTAAGTTTAGATAAGAACTCCAGCCATAAATACTGCACTTTAATTTCAAGTGAAAAAATGTATCCTCACTCTCAGGGAATAGAAGCATTAAGTTTGTTCCTGTAGATTGCAATACACATTCTCCTTTTTTTGCCAAATAAATGAAAAGCTTGTCGAAATCATCATGTCTTCCGAGTGTTAAAGGTTAAAAAAAAAATAACAAGAACCTTACAGAACCGAAAACCGTGACCCTAAAACCGTGATACGAACCGAACCGTGGGTTTTGTGAACCGTACCACCCCTAATAGGTACTGAGCTTGTGTGTAATTCCTGTGTGTGATGTGTGTAATAAACATTGTTTCCCCTTGCGGGATTAATAAAGTATACATTATTATTGTTATTAGGCAGGTGAAAAAATGCTGTAAACTAAACACATTCAAAAATGGAAGTGTTAATAGTTTATTTTCATCAATTAACAAAATGCAGTGAATGAAATGAAGAAAAATCTGAATCAAATCAATATTTGGTGTGACCACCCTTTGCCTTCAAGACAGCGTCAATTCTTCTAGGTACACTTGCACAAAGTTTTTGAAGGAAAAGGGGCCAATCATACACCTCCCTGGTGGTATTGGCTGTTTGGTTAAGTATCTGCCTGTATTTCTCAGCATTGAGGACACTATTAATCCTGACCAAATCTCCAACTCCATTTGCAGAAATGCAGCCCCAAACTTGCAAGGAACCTCCACCATTCTTCACTGTTGCCTGCAGACACTCATTATTTACCACTCTACAGCCCTTTGGCAAACTACCTGCCTTATGCTAAAAATAAACAATCATTATTTATATTTTTGAAAGCATTCTGTGTTTACAGCATTTTTTCCACACCTGCCTAAGACTTTTGCACAGTACTGTATATTGGATACATAGTTATTGCATATACAATATTTACATTACATATTTACAGTTTAGTTACAGGCACAAAATGAGTTTGACACATTTGTAATCAAACAGTAATTTGTCGTTGAGAAAAAAGATTTGTTCCCACAGTGTGTGTGGCAACCAGCACCCAAAGCTTAAAAACCACAACATCCTCTTTCTGTTGTTTCATCATTAGTCTGTTGAAATGTGCTCAATGACAATGAAGTATTTATGTCAGCAACAACAAATACAAATCTAATTTCTAACAGTCTTCGATTTTCACCTTTTCAAATTTGCTGTCATATTGCATTAGCATTAGCTCTCTCTCTCTCTTAATCTTAATCTGCCTCTACCTCCTTGTATTGTGTGTTGGTTTTCTTTCTCCTATCTGTGTGAATGGTGTGCCTCGTTTGTTTGTGTAGTACGTCCTTATTCCAAGTCCATATTCTTCATATATGATTAGACTCTATCTATAGTTTTGAATTGAGGGTCAAGTGACAGAGGGTGTCATATGCTGTACAGAATGTAATGCCCCTGGACTACTTCCTTGTTCCTTCCTTGGTTTTGATGTAATGACAATTTACAAATGTCATGAAGCAGAATGGCTTACTGTCACTGGCTTTGCTACTCTATGTCTCATCCAATGTGGGTTTTAAGTTAATTAGTCTGGGTGACTTTGCTGGTATCATTAGACACAACATGCACTGTGGTATGCCCTGCAACAGTGTAACCTACGAGGAAAACGTAGAGACAAAGCTTTACCATGTTTTCCGTGTGTCTGATATGTAGGTACAATGAGCAGCAGAAGACGATGGAGGGAACACCGACACTTATAGAGGAGCAGTGGCCCGGGATTCCAACTCCCATAGATGCGTCTGTCTTCTATGAGGGTAGTTACATCACCTTCCATGTTTGCCTTTAGTTTCATAGCATAGCATTTCAACAACATGCTTTCATTTAATGAAATGTATGTATATATACGTGTGTGTATATATATATATATATATATATATATATATATATATATATATATATATATATATACATACACTACCGGTCAAAAGTTTTAGAACACCCCAATTTCTTTAGTTTTTATTGAAATTGTATTAGTTCAAGTCCAATGAATAGCTTGAAATGGTACAAAGGTAAGTGGTGAACTGCCTAAGGTTAAAAAAAAAAGTAAGGTTACCCAAAACTGAAAAATAATGTACATTTCAGAATTTTACAAAAAGGCCTTTTTCAGGGAACAAGAAATGGGTTAACAACGTAAAGCTTCTGCAGCAATGGAGGTTGATCAAGCTTTGAAAGTTGGTGCTACCAATTCCCACAGGTGTTCCAACTTGTCTGGATTACTTACAACCCCCTCTGTTTGTATAAAAGTATTGTTGGAACACACTGTGGTACCGTACCCTCGTGAGCATTATTTGAACAGTATTGTACTGCAGAAAGTAGTGTGTTGCTCTAAAAATGGCGGGAAAAAGACAATTAACGCTGGAAGAGGGACAGGCCATCATAACACTTAAGAATGTTGGTCTTTCCTACAGAGAAATTGCGAAGAAAGTCAAGGTGTCAGTGAGTACAGTATTCTTCACCATCAAAAGGCACTTAGAAACTGGGGGAAACTCTGACAGGAAGATGTCTGGCAGACCCAAAGCCACAACAGAATCAGAAGACAAGTTTCTGAGAGTCAACAGCTTGTGTGATAGGCAGCTCACAGGACAACAGCTTCAAGCACAGCTTAATAGTGGTCGTAATAAGCAAGTCTCAGTTTCAACTGGAAAGAGAAGAATGCCACGAGTGTGTTCAGCTGTTATGTCTGCCAAAGTGGGCTACTTTGACGTAGCCTCGTGAGACTGTCCTGATCTGGCGAGCTCCAGATTTCCACTCGCAGATCAGTCTGGCATCTTGAGATAGAGAAAATTTGGAGCCGTTAGCCAAACAACCGGGCCAATCAGCGTTGGTTTTGAGGCAGGTTTAGGTGGTGATAGACAAATGGTTTATCCAATCAGCTAGCCAGAATTTTCAAAAAGCGGTAGCCCTAATTCTGTTAGCCACTCGCTAATGCTTTTTTCTCTTGGATCCTTCTTTTGGAATATGGACCGGGAAGCTGAAAGGGGGCCTTTTATTCGTAAATTCTCGTTAAACAAACGGCAAATATCCTTTACCGACATGTTGCTTGCTTGCTGAGCTAACAGCTATGCTTTGCCTGCAGCAGCAGGGGCGGGCTTGTGGTTGTATTTTCATACGCTTCGTTGATCTGATTGGTTGATTTGGCCCATCTATCACCAACATAGGTGATAGACAGATGGTTTATCCAATCAGCTAACCAGTATTTTTGCCCCTTCCCAAAAGTTCTCCCAACGGAAATTTCCCAGATGGATATGCCGAGCAAATGCGAAGCAATCCATCTGGCGGAGTCAGGTTAACTTTGATGAGTCAAACATTTAGAATACATTTTGGTTTATAAATTGATTCCATGATTTCTTTTTTAACTTAAATTGTCCATTTGTTCAATTCTTTCATTTCAGAGTACAATAAGACATTGAACTGCATGAATTTCAATAAAAACCTGGAAGAATTGGGGTGTTCTAAAACTTTTGTGTGTGTGTATATATACACACACAGAAAAGTTTTTATTAGAGATGGTCCGATACCATTTTTTGCTTCCCGATACCGATTCCGATACCTGAACTTGCGTATCGGCCGATACTGAGTACCAGAGGTGTGGACTCGAGTCATGTGACTTGGACTCGAGTCAGACTCGAGTCATGAATTTGATGACTTCAGACTCGACTCGACAAAATGTACAAAGACTTGCAACTCGACTTGGACTTTAACATCAATGACTCGTGACTTCACTTGGACTTGCGCCTTTTGACTCGAGAAGACTTGCTACTTCCCATGAAAACTGGGGAAAAAAATGTTCACACGGCCGCGCCGCTCTCAGTTTATCTGCATCTGTGAAAAAAATGTGCACCACCTGTATGCATGCAGAGAGCATCCGACATCCAATCACGGTAGTCCCACGTTGTTTTGATTCGACAGCATCTAAGCAGGCACGTTGCAAGACAACCAATGAAGCGCAACAAGCAACATCGCGCCAGTTGGCAAAATGATACCGAAGATAGTTTCGTTTGGCTATAAAAATTACGAGGTAGTCGACAAAAAACGAGTTGCAATTTGCAAAACATGCGGGTCGAAGATTACAGACGGAGCTGCCACAACGTCCAACTTTGTTCGACACCTGAAGTTGCACAAAGAAAGGTAAGTTTTGAACTAGCTTACTTACTAGCTGCTGCGTATCAACGAGACAGTAAACGCACGTCTCCCTTGCTGGTTCATGCTTACAAAAATAGGGATTTTTGAACCCGGATTATATGAGGTACATGAGTGTAGCACACTCAGATTGAAAACCTCGCCAACATCATGTCAACGTCCGTTTTAAAGTACCATAACACAGTCACAGTAGATCCACCATTAGCCTTCCCTTTTCATATCATGCCCAAACAGCAGGCAGCGCATGGACATAGAGTGCTACGTAGTCTAGGTCTGTGAGGCAGCGCACCACTGGGTTATATACAGTATATAATAAAATAATAACGATTATAGTAGTAATGTAGAGATGCAATATATTATTATAGTGCAGTTCTTAACTAATGGGAATATTGTTTAGCTTATTTTTGGTTTAATTTGGTTTACTTTAGTTATTTAATTTATTCAATTATTTTGTTTTGCTATACTTTTCATGCCAACTTGCCATGGCCCCCCTTGCGGCACCCAGGGGTCCCAGTCCCCACTTTGAAAATCACTGCTATAAAGCATATGACTTCAGTTTCTTGAGGGAAAGGGCTTTCTTATGACTTCTGAAGCAGTGAAAATATTCTTAATATTGCAAACACTGAAATGTATTATCGTATACAATGAATATTAACACAACAACATTGATATGAGTAAAGAGTAGTTTCAAATACAACATGTGTGGCTATAAGGGATTTTCTGACATCTGTTTCATACTCTTCTCTGTTACAGGTATGAAGAATACCAGATGAACAAAAGCATCGTAGATGAATCACAACAGCCTTCAATCTCACAATTCCTGGACGCTCGTGTAGGGCGTTACAGCATGAGCCACCCACAGCAGAAGGCCATCTCCAATTCAATACTGTCTGACTTGATTATTGATTGCAATTTTCCTCTGTCTATTGTGGAAAATAAGAGCTTTCGTCACTTTCTGGCTGTGCTGGACAGCAAGTATACCCCAGTCTGTCGCCGAACGCTGACCACAAAAACAGAGAGCCTTGCTGAGGAGAGACGTTCAAAGTTAAAAACTCAATTGAGCAACACGGACCATGTTTCAGTCACTGCGGACATTTGGTCTGATCGAAAAATGAGGGGGTTCCTTGGTGTCACTGTGCACTGGATGGAAAGAGATGCAGAGAGGGTACAGCTAAAGTCTAATCTCTTGGCCTGCAACCGCTTCAAAGGCTCTCACACAGCGGAGCGCATCTGTGACCAATTTGAGGCAATATGTGATGAATACAACATCAAAGCTAACTGGAGATAATCTTGATGATCCTGAGCTATGGCATTACTTAACCTTAGAACACCAGCAAACCGTCGATGCTGCTATGGCAAAGAAACAGCGCCTGCAGTGTTTTGCACACACATTGCAGCTGGTTGTGGGGGACGGTTTGAAAGAAACAAAAGCGGCATGTCCTTCTCTCTCCAAGTTATCAAAGCTTAGCTCCCTGCTCCACACAAGCACAACGTTTAAAGACATCTTCGATGGTGAATTTGGGGAGCACAGAGGCATCCCTGCTGCAGTGAGCACGAGGTGGAATTCCACACTGCGGCAGGTGAAAGCAGTCCTTCATTGTGATCAGCAAAAGCTCTGCGCAGTTCTGGAGAAGGCCGGGCATAAAGAACTGTCATTCACACCACGAGAGTGGAATCTGCTGAAGGAGTTGGTGGACATCTTGAAACCGTTTGGAGAAGCAACTGATTTGACACAGGGGGAGAAAGTCATTACAATCAGTGCAGTTGTTCCATCCGTCTTGTCCCTCAATCACCATCTTGAGAAGCTGAAGCCTCAAGTTTGTTTCCTGAGCGGCCTGGTCAGAGGTCTGCAGGCATCCCTGAAAAAAAGATTTCTTGGGATCTTCATTAATGTGAAAATGGCCCAGTCTGAAGAAGGGATCACTGCCCCCTTTTCAGACACAGTCTACCTGAAAGCAGCTGCCTTGGATCCAGCCTTTTGTCTGCTGTGGATTGAGCCCCATGTGCTGGTCAACCGTGACATCAAGGCAGAGGTGGCACAACGAGTTAAAGGTAAATATTGTTGACTTGCAATGCAACTTAAATGCAACGTAAAATAATTTGATTTTAATCTGATCTAGGATCTAATGTGATATTAATCTGACTTTAACAATAATAACAATTTTCAGTCTTGCACAGTATCATCATCAGTAATGGTAATAAGGGCTCTTTTGTTTCTGCTGTTGTGACACATTTTTTTTAGAATTGATCCTGCAAGATGCTGCAGAGATGGAGCAACCTGTGCCGGTGCCTGCTGAAGAAGAACTAGAGGACATGGAAGGAGAAGGGCTGTTTGCTGCATACCATAAGATGCAGAAAAGGGATGTTGGGACCCCACCAGCAGTACAGCTAAGTCACAACATTGACATGGCAGAAGGACAGAATGCCCTTTTGTTCTGGGCATTGAACAGTAAGACTCTTCCTTCACTCTTTCAAGTAGCCATCCGAGTCTTGGCAGTGCCTGCTTCTAGTGCTCCAGTGGAGCGAGTTTTCAGCCATGGTGGCATCATTCTGCGTCCCCATCGTGCACAAATGACTGACAGACTTTTGGCCAATTTGATCTTTTGCAAATGCAATGCAGTATAGGGGCCTCCCTCCACCTGTCCACAGCACGCATGCGCACACACACTCACTCTCTGCTCATCACCTGTCCACACAGCTCTCTCTCTCACTCACTCACTCACTCATTCATTCATACACACCAGTCTCTATGGAGTCATTCCAATTATATTATCAGGTTGGTCCAGTTTTTCAGAAGTGATAATTTTGAGGAGTGAGGATTTTATTGATGACATGTTTAAAAAAGTTTAGGCTAAAAGGACCCATGTCTATTTGAAAGTTAAACTGTTTTGCAATATGAGGTCAATACAATACAGGACTGAAGCTGCTGTGCATTGTTCTAGTGCAATATGCTGTTGAAATACAAGCATTTTTTGTGACAATTAAATTTTCTGTTTTTTACTGTATTTGGTTAATGTCATTGTATAAAAAAGAGGTTTAAATAAATACAAATCGTACAGACATACATGATTTGTATACATTTTATTTCTGTGGTAAGAGGACTTGAAATGACTCGAAACTAAAATGGTACGACTTTGGACTCGACTTGAGACTTGTTGGCTTTGACTTTTGACTCGACTCGGGACTTGCCTCATCTTTGACTCGACTTGACTCGGGACTCGAGGGCAAAGACTTGAGACTTACTTGTGACTTGCATAACAATGACTTTGTCCCACGTCTGCCGAGTACCGATCCGATACCAGTGTGTCATATATTTTATTATGTTTTAACAACTTTATACTACTATCCCTGTATGGATGTGATATGATTTCTATCTTTGTTGTCGGTCTCGCTCAGGTTAAACTCTTTGTGAAACATGAACAAACACAGAACTTTCTTTTATTCTCCAGTTTGACAGTCAGTTATAACGGAAAAAGAACATAAATAAACTACTTTAACGTAGATTTTCTTTAGGGCTTTATTACGTGGTATCGGATCGGTGCATAAACTCCAGTACTTCCCGATACCGATACCAGCGTTTAAGGCAGTATCGGAGCCGATACCGATACCAGTATCGGTATCGGACCATCTCTAGTTTATATATATATATATATATATATATATATATATATAAAAGAAACGCTGTATTCCTGCGACACGCTGTATTAACGTTAATGTTTTAACCTTTCCAGGTTAGTGGGGATGCATACCGCTCAAAACCAACATTAAAAACGTAGTAATCTTCCCTCAGCGTTAAGTTTTGTTGCTAAACTGTGTGTTAAATGAGCGGTGACGTTAAATCATCAGCAGTGTTCATATTTATGCACAATGACACATAAAGCAAAATTGCAAAAAAAGGAACTACACGCTGTTTTCAGGTAACGTTACTGTTGACGTTCAAACAGGCTTGTGTGTGTTTTGAGAAATATCTTTATACTACATTAAAATTTTATTTTTATTTATTATTTATATATTATTTTATTGCCATTACCTGTTTTCCCTGTTTTCATACATACAGAAGTTTAGTTTGTTAAATATATACACATTTTTTAGTTGGATATTGAATGTGAAAAATGGTTCTTCCATAACATTGCACTTTAGATGTTTGTTAATTTCCCACATCAGGAATAATTTATATAGTTCTATTTTATAGTGATCGATGATCTATTCAAAAAAGTTTCTATGTTCTATGCAAAATGTAAAATGTTCTATTGAAGAAAAGATAGAAAATAAATATTTGTGTGTGTTGTAAAGTGGTAAAAATGAAAATCGGAATTGGCTAAAATCTGTATCGGCTGGTCAAACTCAATGAAAAATTGGAAATCAGAATCGGCCTTGAAAGTTGTAATCAGTGCATTTCTACTAGAAACTCTTCCTGGGAGAGAGAATTCATCAGCTTCTTGAGAACTTCTGTCTCCACTGAGCAGTGAATAACATTCATCTGAACCTGCCGCTGAACCTGAGAGAACTTTTTTATTAGATCCATTTAAAAAGGTCCTTATTGGTGCTAGTATTACTCCATATCAGATTGATGGATCATTAATGGCTAGGGTTGGGTACCGAGACCCGGTGCTAATATGGCACCGATGCCTAATCGACCGGTATTTACTGGACCGAATAGCAACGCGGATTTCGGAGCCACATTTTGGTGCCAATTAGGATTCGGATTAGGATTAGGATTCCAACAGCGGGACGTTAAGCAGTGTGCAGCTGCCTTTGTGGGGAAAAAAAAATACACAGTTCACTTGAAACTAGTAAGCTTTGTGGTGCATTCAAAATTATTGTAAAATACCCTATTCCATATTACCCTATCTTTTTAAAGTATCGGTTCAGGCACCATTAAGGCACCGGCACCGTTTTAAAAGTATTGTTTTAGCACCGGTATCGGAAAAAACCCAAACGATACCAAACCATTACTAAGGACCATGTAATTTGAGCACTGAGCTCAAAAATGTACATTTTATGTATCACAATAATGAATCTTCATTCCCAACAGGGGTTGTCCACTTCTTTAAGGGAAACATCCACTACAAATTTGACTCCAAGTCCAAACATGTCTTGTCCACCGGCCCTGCTAACGACCTGCTGGAATGCAAGAAGAATGACGACAATGAGATACTGACAGGGAGGAGATAATTGAAGGAAAGCACACCATGTAGCCTGAAGCCAATGGTGCTGTGTATTTGATGTGTGTGTATACAAAGTGTTACGAAACTCCTAGATTCAGCAATAACCACTATGTACCCAATACCAAATTGGGTAACTGATGAATCCAGTACCTCAGTAACCTGTGTTACAGTACCTCAGTATGTAATACAATGTTGAAATAATGGCATTTGTACCTTGTATCAAAGTACATTTTTGTGTTGTATTTGATTTTAAAGTTGATAATACAAATATTTGTTTCATTCAAATGTTGCTGCTGGATGTGTAGTTTTTTTTTTATTTACATTTTAGATGATACCTCCATTTCAAGACACTTAACAACATATGAAACATATGCACTGTGAGAATGTTCTATTGTATAATCTATAAAACATGAATTGTTGCCTTTTTTATTGCAACACATTCAGTCTCTCTGAGTGTCTTCATATACTGGTGTTGATCAATGTACCTGAGAAAATTTGCAAGAGAGACTACTACTCCTCCTTGTTCACTATTGGGTAACAGTGACCAAAATGTAGCTTTCCACATCATTGATGTACAAAGTGGTTGTAGATTACGATAGACACATCTGGATTGAAAATAACAACCAACCAATTCACGCAGATCCTCCATCAAGTGAAAGGCCTATATGTTTTGTATGCAGTAAAACACCCACAAATATGTTATAAAATAAACTGACTTGGGGAGTTACAGTAGAAAATAAGATTAGGCCAAAATTAATTCATGAATAATTATTATGGCACAGCGTAATAGTACTCCACGTGTCAGAACTTTTAATTTAAAATGTTCTTTAGGGTAACAGGAGAAAAGGCGGAGCAGTATGTCCTGTATGTCCCTTACTGGCTAACGTATTTCAAGATGGTGCATGAATATGGAGCGTCTACCCCAGTTCACGCGAATGCAAATGTAAAATTTCAAGCCAAAAGGAATACTTGGAATTGATGGTGGAGGTAAATATTAATGAAAAAGGACAAGTTTGTGAGTGGGCAACACAGATTTTGATAATGAACAACTAAACATGTTACACACTGGTCCTTTAAAAAGACTGCATGGCTCAGAATGCATACGTGACATATGTCTTTGGGATGAATTAAAACACAGATCAAGATGTTGACACCCTAATCATCATTCATTTGACACTTTATTCCAATATTTAAGTATGTAAAATGTAATGTAAATAAAGTGTTCATTCTCAGATTTTATCACTGCCAAGAGGGTTATATATTTGGTCCTGATTATTTCTTTGTTATTTTAATAACTAGGCTACTTTACATTTGATGGAAGGTTGGGAGATGACACCAGGAATATACAGTGGGGAGAACAAGTATTTGATACACTGCAGAGTTTGCAGGTTTTCCTACTTACAAAGCATGTAGAGGTCTGTATCATAGGTACACTTCAACTGTGAGAGACGGAATCTAAAACAAAAATCCAGAAAATCACATTGTATTATTTTGAAACAATTAATTTGCGTTTTATTGCATGACATAAGTATTTGATCACCTACCAACCAGTAATAATTCCGGCTCTCACAGACCTGCTAGTTTTTCTTTAAGAAGCCCTCCTGTTCTCCACTCATTACCTGTATTAACTGCACTTGTTTGAACTCGATACCTGCATAAAAGACACCTGTCCACACATTCAATCAAACCTCTCCACAATGGCCAAGACCAGAGAGCTAAGTAAGGACATGTGGTCTGATGAGACAAAAATAGAGCTTTTTGGTCTAAATTCCACTCACCGTGTTTGAAGAAAGAAGAAGGATGAGTACAACCCTAAGAACACAATGGAAACATCATTTTTGGGGTTGCTTTGTAAGTAGGAAAACCTGCAAAATCGGCAGTGTATCAAATACTTGTTCTCCCCACTGTATGATTTGTTTTTTTGCACATCTTGATGATCAATTTTCCAGATACCCATAATTTTTTGAAGCCATGAGCAATATGACAAAAGTTGGAAAACTGAGAACTCGTGCAAAATAAGTGTCTCTGAAGAAAATGTACAAGTAGCAGTACAACCCCTAACCCTATTGCAGATTCATGAGATTGTTGTAATGTAATCTTTATTTGATAAAAATGTCACTAGGCGTAGTATCCTAACGTGTTATGTCATCATAATTATTGTCTTGTTTTGGGAAACTTGTTTGTTGGGTGAGCAATCAAAGCACAACTTCCTCTCGTATCCATAAAAGGAATATTGAGTCACTGATTCAAGGACGTAGTTGTTTAACACGCCCTCTCCTCAGCCTATATAACAGCTGCCTGCAGCTCAGAAACACAGGTTGTATTCACCGAAACATGAAGACTTTCAATCTGTGCATTCTAGTGAGCCTGGCTGTCGCAGTTTACTGCGTGCCAATATCACATGTTACTGGGCAAGATGAGGATTTTGCAGAGGTATGCTTGCTTTGCGGTGTTCTTCAAGCATGAGGAAACTTGAATTTATCCAGATATCTTAATGTTAAGCTGTACAGGAAAAAAATGTGGGAAGCTGCTGTAAATAGTTCTGCATATTAACAAACATCTCTTCTTACTATATAGAGTATATTATGTAGATCCTGCAGCTGATGCATGTTTAAGTATCAAACTCCTGTTCTTTTTTACAGAGCTACCTGAAGGAATTCTTCAACCTAAAAGAGGAGAAAGGTCCAACTGGCAGACGTGGGGTCAGCGCGGTGAGCAGTAAGCTGAGTGAGATGCAGAGATTCTTTGGCCTCCATATCACCGGGACTCTGGATGCTGACACCATTGCGATGATGAAGAAGCCCCGCTGTGGCGTTCCAGACACCGACGTTGCCAGTTTCTCCACGTTTGGAAAAAACCTCAAGTGGGAGAAAAACAGCCTTACCTACAGGTGACTGATCTGAAGAGAAAATGTGTGAGAGACACTTAATGTAGGCAGTGCATGTCGTTAATTATTTAAATATAACTAACCCTTTTCTGTCCTACAGGATAGAGAACTACACACCTGACATGTCTGCGCCAGAGGTAGATGACTCCATAGAGAAAGCGCTGAAGGTTTGGGCCAAAGTCACTCCTCTGAGATTCACAAGAATCCACAGTGGCACCGCTGACATCATGATCTCTTTTGGCCGTCGAGGTGAGTGCTCAATAACCTTTCCTGTGTCTTTCCCAGTTATATACTCTCTCTGTGCTCAGGTTATTGGTTGTGATGGCCCATAAAGCGTCTCTGCTGTAACTACATGTGTTTGCTGTGTCTTGTATCACATTGGGCAGCTGATCAATAATAGCGCTAAGATGCATTTAAAAACCCCATTCTGATTTGCGTTTTTTTACACTAATTCATGGCTTGCAGCTCTATTAGGTTTGGAAAACCTGACATGAGTATGATTTCTTGTCAACAGAGCATGGTGATTTTTACCCCTTTGACGGCCCTGATGGCACTCTTGCCCATGCCTTTGCCCCGGGCACTGGCATTGGAGGAGATGCTCATTTTGATGAGGATGAGTCCTTCACTTTCAGCTCAAATACCGGTCAGTTTGTTCTCTTGTACTCACTAACTGCTACTGTCAGTGTATGTTTTGAGAGCTGTAACTAACCTGTACTTCTGTGTTTACTGCTGTAGGCTACATCCTCTTCCTGGTGGCTGCCCATGAGTTTGGCCACTCCCTGGGCTTGTCTCACTCTGATGATCCTGGTGCTCTCATGTACCCTGTGTACTCATACAATAACCCAGACACCTTTGTTCTGCCACGGGATGATGTCAACGGCATCCAGTCTCTCTATGGTTAGTACTAACTGGCTGGATCATCCATGCCTGTTTGCAACGCATTCTCATTAACCGGTTTGTTTCATATCCTATGAAAATGTATGCACACCAATTCGTTTGATATCCTACGAAATTATGACTGCTGGCTGGTCATGTGACGATTAAGTTTAGCGGCCAGTTAAGTTTATCTGCATAAAGGTTACTGTAAGCCGGGTACAGGGAACAGTGTACTGCAACAGCCCCAGTTTAGCCGACAAAATGTTAACGTCAGTTAAGTTCCGGCACCAGAACAATTAGTTCAGATTAGAAAAAAAGACTGTGGTTTTGGTTTAAACACCTGTCCCCTTAAGTAGTACTCCAGGGACATGAACACACGTTTCCTGGGTGAAAGTCTCACCAGAGCGGTCTTATACAGCAGCACTCAACATGGTGCATACAGTAATAAATACGTGGAATACATACGAATTACAGTGCATTACTTTTCATAGCTGTATGCACGAATGGTTCAAAAGAACAGCCTGTTGTACACATAGCACTTGATAACACTTGGTTTTATGTTATTGTTGTAATGAGATTCTGATTTTATTTAACCTCCAGGTCCAAACCCTGATACGGATGGAGATATAGATAAACCTCAGCCCCCCACCACCCCTGATGCCTGTGATTCAACCCTGGTCCTGGATGCTGTCGCCACCCTGCGAGGAGAGATGCTCTTCTTCAAGGACAGGTAATGCAGACATACAGTAGAAAAACAAATGTGAATGCTGAAGTCCATTAAGAGTGTTTTCTCTGCACACAATATGAATTATAAACTACTTGATGTTCTTGTGTGTTCTCAGCTTCTTCTGGCGGAGCTACCCTCAGAGCAATACACCTCAGCAAACTCTCATCACAAACTTCTGGCCCGAAGCCCCCACCCACATTGACGCTGCTTATGAAAGCCAACAGTCAGACAGACTCCTTCTCTTTAAAGGTATGTGTTCTCCTTCTCTACCTGAGGTTCCTAATCTGACAATATTGTCAAGACTACTTATGTACATGCCTATATTAACAAGTATTTTCTTCTGATATATCGATACAGATCAGCGAGTGTGGGCTTTCAGTGGCTATGATCTTGTGAAAGGCTATCCTAAATCAATTTCCAGTTTTGGTCTGCCCAAAAGAGTGAAGAAAATCGATGCGGCCCTCTATGACGTGGAATCTGCCAAGACTCTGTTCTTTGTAGGCAGCTCTTACTACAGGTGCGTTCAAATGATGTGAAATTAATTCAGATGATGTGACGTAGGTGTGATGATGTTTTACAAGACGGTTTACAAATTTTGAATCAGTCTAATTATTGTCTGTGTTTCCTCAGTTATGATGAGGCCAAGAAGACCATGGACCAGGGATTCCCCAAGCAACTGGATCAGACATTCTCCGGCCTGACCGGCAAGGTGACTGCAGCTCTCCAGGTCAAAGGTGAGTCACATTCAAAGCTGACCTGAGAATTCCAAGTCAAAATAACCGAAATGAGATTTTTTTTGCACATGAACTAACATTGAGTCTCTGTTCTGCAGGTTATACTTACATCTACAGCGGACCGTACATGTTTGAGTACAGCCTGAGCACCGGGAGGTTGTTCCGCTTGCTGAGGAACAGCTACTTCCTGCGCTGCTCTAACTAGAGCAGTTTACTGGCCAAGCTGTTTATGTAGCCACTCTGAATGAGAATGAAGGAAACAGAGTTAAAGTGTCCATGCCTATGCAATAATATATCTTATAATATAGAATTGTATTTTTACACACGTATGGGTTCATACTGGATATATGCCCTTCCTGAGAACAGCACCTTATATGTTTTTTAAAATGGTATTTTTGTGATGTCAGCGATTGCTTTTTTCATTTAATTTAACTTTATTTTATCTAAGTTTATTTATGTCATAGTCCTCTATTAATTACTGCTGTTTTTTTTTTGTATTTAATGTAGTTTAAGTTTGGAACTTTGGAGCATGTTACGTAAATGTATTTTCAAATATTAACATTATTACAATTGCACATGTCTACACAGATTTGTACGTCACTGTGATGAAACATATGATTGTATATTTGTACACAAATATAAAAAAACAACCAAATAGGACAAAGTGAAAAGAAATTGCCACCATGAATTGGCCAATAAAAGTTTTTAATTCATTTTTAAGTATGTTTTGTTCTTATTTTGCATGCAGATCAATCCTGTTTGCCATGATATTGCTTTTGCAACACTGACATTTAATTCATCAGTAGAAATCTGAAAAAAAATGCAGTAATATACATTTTCTGTGAAGTATTTCATCTGCAACCATATGTGGTCCATTTTTAGATCATTTAAAAAAAAAAACTTTTTCTCTAAGTACCCGTTGTACAGTTGTTTCAAAGGCAGCTATAGGAAAGTCATGGGCCAATGCTGAACATCTTACAAAGCCAAGTTGGGCTGTGGAAGAGGATGGCCCCTCTTCCTCATCATCCTCAGAATTTTTCTATAAATAAATCTTTATATTCCTCATACACTTTTATTTATATTTATATTTCCAGTGGGGTAAAGTAGGAGGTTTGAGCAGGGGCAGAGCCAGACATTTTAAACATTCGGGGCTCAGCCCAAACCTGGGGGGGTCTGGCGGGAATGCCCCATTTATGGCATTTACTGTTAAATGAATGAGTAATGAATGAGGAACTACTGATTAGTTAATGATTAGTTACTGAATGAAGGACTCAAGCACAAAGGATTAGTTACTGATAAACAGACTGGGCAGAGATAATTCTACAGCCTTTTGAGAGCTTCTGTCTTCACTGCGCAGTGAATAACATTCATCCAAACCAGCCACTGAATCAGACCTGAGAGGCTATTATTAGATCGATTTAAAAAGGTCTTAATTGGTGCTAGTATTAGGCCATGTCAGATTGATGGCAAGGCAAGGCAAGGCAGCTTTATTTGTATAGCACATTTCAGCAACAGGGCAATTCAAAGTGCTTTACATAAAACATTAAAGAGCAGTTAGAAAACAATTAAAAAACAATAATAAACAAATTAAAAACATTAAAAAACAAGAATAAAATTGATAGTGCAGTATAAGAATAAAAGTTACAGTGCAGTATTAGAAATTAAAGTTAATAAAATAGATTATTTAAAGAAAAGCAACATCAAAAAGATAGGACTTTAGCTTAGATTTAAAAGAACTGAGAGTTGCAGCGGACCTACAGGTTTCTGGGAGTTTGTTCCAGATATGTGGAGCATAAAAACTGAACGCTGCTTCCCCCTGTTTAGTTCTGACTCTGGGGACAACAAGTAGACCTGTCCCAGACCACCTGAGAGGTCTGGGTGGGTCATAGTGTAGTAGCAGATGGATGATGGATCACTAATGACCATGTGTTTTGAGCACTGAGCTCAAAAATGTACATTTTATGTATCACAATAATGAATCTTCATTCCCAACAGGGGTTGTCCACTTCTTTAAGAGACACATCCACTACAAATTTGACTCCAAGTCCAAACATGTCTTGTCCACCGGCCCTGCTAACGACCTGCTAGAATGCAAGAAGAATGACGACAATGAGATACTGACAGGGAGGAGATAATTGAAGGAAAGCACACCATGTAGCCTGAAGCCAATGCTATGTATTTGATGTGTATGTATACCAAGTGTTACGAAACTCCTAGATTCAGCAATAACCACAATGTAACCAAAACCAAATTGGGTAACTGATGAATCCAGGACAGTGGTTAAAGTATTACAGTACCTCAGTATGTAATACAATGTTGTAATAATGGCATTTGTACCTTGTATCAAAGTACATTTTTTGTGTTGTATTTGATTTTAAAGTTGATCTTATAAATATTTGTTTCATTCAAATGTTGCTGCTGGATGTGTTTTTTTTTTTTTTTTTTTGATTTTAGATGATACCTCCATTTCAAGACACTTAACAACATAAAAAACATATCTCTGTGATCCTACCAGCACTGTGACAATGTTCTATTGTATATCTATAAAACATGAATTGTTGCCTTTTTTATTGCAACACATTCATTCATTCATTTTCAGCAGTTGCTCCCAAAACTGTGGAATGACTTACCACCACACATTAAAGGTGTGCCCACCCTTCACACCTTTAAATCTCGTTTAAAAACACATATTTATTCCTTGGCTTTTGATTCACCGTGAGAGCTGCTGTGGTCTTCGTTGTCGCTGTCATTGTTAGTGTTATTTTATGTATTTTGTTGTTCCTTTTTATTTTATATGTTTATCTATGTGAAGCACTTTGGTAACCTTGTTGTTTGTTTAAATTGTGCTATATAAATAAAGTGGATTGGATTGGATACTATAGACACATCTGGATTGAAAATAACAACCAACCAATGCACGCAGATCCTCCATCAAGTGAAAGACCCTATATGTTTTGTATGCAGTAAAACACCCAGAAATATGTTAAAAATAAACTGACTTGGGGAGTTACAGTAGGAAATATGATTAGGCCAAAATTAATTCATGAATAATTATTACGGCACAGCATAATAGTACTCCACGTGTCAGAACTTTTAATGTAAAATGTTCTTTAGGGTAACAGGGCTTTTTTTCAGCATGACATGACACAACATGTTGCTGTTTGTTCACAAAGCACGTCACTGTCTTACCAGAAGCAACAGCATGCGGGCTGGGGAAGACACTTTGTGAGTCAGAGGTATAGCCTATTGATGAGAGAACACCTGAATTGTCTGAGGTTTCTTCCTAATAGGGAGTTTTTCCTCACCACTGTCGCACTGCTTGCTCTTGGGGGAATTATTACAATTGTTGGGGCTTTGTAAATTATAGAATGTGGTCTAGACCTACTCTATCTGTAAAGTGTCTCGAAATAACGCTTGTTATGATTTGATACTATAAATAAAACTGAATTGAATTGAACAAAATATCTAAATGAATTGTCAAACATATATACAAAATGGCAAGCATTTATGTCAAACCTCTTAGAGGAGATACTTTAAAAAAACTGCATGGCTCAGAATGCATACAGGTCTTTGGGATGAATTAAAACACAGATCAAGATGTTGACACACTAATCATCATTCATTTGACACTTTATTCCAATATTTAAGTATCTAAAATGTAATGTAAATAAAGTGTTCATTCTCAGTTGTTATCACTGCCAAGAGGGTTATATCTTTGGTTCTGATTATGTCTTTGTTATTTTAATAACAAGGCTACTTTACATTTGATGGAAGGTTGGGAGATGACACCAGGAATATATGATTTGTTTTTTTTGCACATCTTGATGATCAATTTGCAGATTCCGACATATTTTTCAAGATTGACAAAACAATGTCATCATCAGCTCCTTTTAGTAGCTGTCCTGGAGCTTATAAACATATTACACAAGCTTCCTCAACAAATGGAAACATTTTAAGATAAGGCATCTTTCTGACCAAATGTTAAATTAACTATTTCAGGCAAATCTGGATCCAAATACAACTTAAAAATGTTTTATTGGATTTTTCATTGGATTTTTTTGTGTAACTAATTTTCCAGATACCCCTCATCTTTTGAAGCCATGAGCAATACGACTGTTGGAAAACTGAGAACTCGTGCAAAATAAGTGTCTCAGAAGAAGATATACAAGTAGTAGTACAACCCCTAACCCTATGGCACATTCATGAGATTGTTGTAATGTAATCTTTCTTTGATGAAAGTTTCACCAGGCATAGTCTGTTACACGTACCAACATGTGTTATGTCATCATAATTAGTGTCTTGTTTTGGGAAACTTGTTTGTTGGGTGAGCAATCAAAGCACAACTTCCTCTCGTATCCATAAAAGGAATATTGAGTCACTGATTCAAGGACGTAGTTGTTTAACACGCCCTCTCCTCAGCCTATATAACAGCTGCCTGCAGTTCAGAAACACAGGTTGTATTCACCGAAACATGAAGACTTTCAATCTGTGCATTCTAGTGAGCCTGGCTGTCGCAGTTTACTGCGTGCCAATATCACATGTTACTGGGCAAGATGAGGATTTTGCAGAGGTATGCTTGCTTTGCGGTGTTCTTCAAGCATGTGGAAACTTGAATTTATCCAGATATCTTAATGTTAAGCTGTACAGGAAAAAAATGTGGGTAGCTGCTGTAAATAGTTCTGCATATTAACAAACAGATCTCTTCTTACTATATAGAGTATATTATGTAGATCCTGCATCTGATGCATGTTTAAGTATCAAACTCCTGTTCTTTTTTACAGAGCTACCTGAAGAAATTCTTCAACCTAACAGAGGAGAAAGGTCCCACTAGCAGACGGGGGGTCAGCGCGGTGAGCAGTAAGCTGAGTGAGATGCAGAGATTCTTTGGCCTCCATATCACCGGGACTCTGGATGCTGACACCATGACGATGATGAAGAAGCCCCGCTGTGGCGTCCCAGACACCAACATTGCCAGTTTCTCCACGTTTGGAAAAAACCTCAAGTGGGAGAAAAACAGCCTTACCTACAGGTGACTGATCTGAAGAGAAAACGTGTGAGAAAAACTTAAAGGTGCCCTGCCATATAAAACCGTTTTTACTTGCACTTTTTGAAATCTGTTAGGTCCATATGTGTTGGTGAATGTGAAAATGAACTGCTACCTCCTCTGTCAGCTCTAGCCACTGAAAAGAAATAAGCGGAGAAATCAGACCAATTACAAAAGTCTGACGTGGTGTTGCCTGAGCTCATTACTATTCATGAGCTCGCCCAGTTGCGCTGGGTAAAGGATGCTGATAGCCAGGCTCTCATTGGCTAGTTGTTAGCCAATCAGAGTCAAGCAGCTTAGCTTGTTGAATATTAATGAGAACTGGCACAAATTGAGCTGAGTCTTCCTGTAGGCTTTCTATACCACGCTAGAATGGCTTGAAACAAGGTAACCAAGGCATTTTTTCCACAAAAAATGTTACAGAGTCCATGGTAGAACTTCAGACATTACCACAAAGTCATGAAATACGTGTGGCATGGCACCTTTAATGTAGGCAGTACATGTTGTTAATTATTTAAATATAACTAACCCTTTTCTGTCCTACAGGATAGTGAACTACACACCTGACATGTCTGCGCCAGAGGTAGATGACTCCGTAGAGAAAGCGCTGCAGGTTTGGGCCAAAGTCACTCCTCTGAGATTCACAAGAATCCACAGTGGCACCGCTGACATCATGATCTCCTTTGGCCGCCGAGGTGAGTGCTCAATAACCTTTCCTGTGTCTTTCCCAGTTATATACTCTCTCTGTGCTCAGGTTATTGGTTATGTCCTATAAAGTGTCTTTACTGTAACTACATGTGTTTGCTGTGTCTTGTATCACAAGATGCATTTTAAAAACCCTGTTCTGATTTGCGTTTTTATACTAATTCATGGCTTGCAGCTCTTTTTGGTTTAAAAACCTGACATGAGTATGATTTCTTGTCAACAGAACATGGTGATTCGTACCCCTTTGATGGCCCTGATGGCACTCTTGCCCATGCGTTCGCCCCGGCCCCTGGCATTGGAGGAGATGCTCATTTTGATGAGGATGAGTCCTTCACTTTCAGCTCAAATACCGGTCAGTTTGTTCTCTTTTACTCACTAACTGCTACTGTCAGTGTATGTTTTGAGAGCTGTAACTAACCTGTACTTCTGTGTTTACTGCTGTAGGCTACGTCCTCTTCCTGGTGGCTGCCCATGAGTTTGGCCACTCCCTGGGCTTGTCTCACTCTGATGATCCTGGTGCTCTCATGTACCCTGTGTACTCATACAATAACCCAGACACCTTTGTTCTGCCACGGGATGATGTCAACGGCATCCAGTCTCTCTATGGTTAGTACTAACTGGCTGGATCATCCATGCCTGTTTGCAACGCATTCTCATTAACCGATTTGTATCATATCCTACGAAAATGTATGCACACCAATTTGTTTGATATCCTACGAAATTACGACTGCTGGCTGGTCACGTGACGATTAAGTTTAGCGGCCAGTTAAGTTTATCTGCATAAAGGTTACTGTAAGCCGGGTACAGGGAACAGTGAGGAGACGGTCCTTTCAGGGGCTTTTAAGATTACCGTCAGTTAAATTCTGGTACCAGAACAATTAGTTCAGATTAGAAAAAAAGACTGTGGTTTTGATTTAAACACCTGTCCCCTTAAGTAGTACTCCAGGGACATAAACACACGTTTCCTGGGTGAAAGTCTCACCACAGCGGTCTTATACAGCAGCACTCAACATGGTGCATACAGTAATAAATACATGGAATACATACAAATTACAGTGCATTACTTTTCGTAGCTGTATGCACGAATGGTTCAAAAGAACAGCCTGTTTTCCACATAGCACTTGATAACACTTGGTTTTATGTTATTGTGGTAATGAGATTCTGATTTTATTTAACCTCCAGGTCCAAACCCTGATACGGATGGAGATATAGATAAACCTGAGCCCCCCACCACCCCTGATGCCTGTGATTCAACCCTGGTCCTGGATGCTGTTGCCACCCTGCGAGGAGAGATGCTCTTCTTCAAGGACAAGTAATTCAGACATACAGTAGAAAAACAAATCTGAATGCTGAAGTCCATTAAGAGTGTTTTCTCTGCACACAATATGAATTATAAACTACTTGATGTTCTTGTGTGTTCTCAGCTTCTTCTGGCGGAGCTACCCTCAGAGCAATACACCTCAGCAAACTCTCATCACAAACTTCTGGCCCAAAGCCCCCCACCCACATTGACGCTGCTTATGAAAGCCAACAGTCAGACAGAGTCCTTCTCTTTAAAGGTATGTGTTCTCCTTATCTAATCTAACAACATTGTCAAGACTGTATCTTATGTACATGCATATATTAAAAAGTATTTTCTTTTGCTCTTGATACAGATCAGCAAGTATGGGCTTTTAATGGCTATGATCTTGTGAAAGGCTATCCTAAACCAATTTCCAGTTTTGGTCTGCCCAAAAGAGTGAAGAAAATCGATGCGGCCCTCTATGACGTGGAATCTGCCAAGACTCTGTTCTTTGTAGGCAGCTCTTACTACAGGTGCGTTCAAATGATCAAATGATGTGAAATGAATTCAGGTGACGTGACGTAGGTGTGATGATGTTTTACAAGATGGTTTACAAATTCTGAATCAGTCTAAATATTGTCTGTGTTTCCTCAGTTATGATGAGGCCAAGAAGACCATGGACCAGGGATTCCCCAAGCAACTGGATCAGACATTCTCTGGCCTGACCGGCAAGGTGACTGCAGCTCTCCAGGTCAAAGGTGAGTCACATTCAAAGCTGACCTGAGAATTCCAAGTCAAAATAACCGAAATAAGATTTTTTTTGCACATGAACTAACATTGAGTCTCTGTTCTACAGGTTTTACTTACATCTACAGCGGATCGTACATGTTTGAGTACAGCCTGAGCACCGGGAGGTTGTTCCGGGTGCTGAGGAACAGCTACTTCCTGCGCTGCTCTAACTAGAGCAGTTTACTGGCCAAGCTGTTTATGTAGCCACTCTGAATGAGAATGAAGGAAACAGAGTTAAAGTGTCCATGCCTATGCATAATAATATATCTTATAATATAGAATTGTATTTTTAAACACGTATGGGTTCATACTGGATATATGCCCTTCCTGAGAACAGCACCTTATATGGTTTTTAAAATGGTATTTTTGTGATGTCAGCGATTGCATTTTTCATTTAATTTAACTTTATTTTATCCAAGTTTATTTATGCCATAGTCCTAATTTATTTCCTGCTGTTGTTTTGGTTTTATTTTTGTGTTTAATGTAGTTTAAGGTTGGAACTTTGGAGCATGTTACGTAAATGTATTTTCTAATATTAACATTATTACAAATGCACATGTCTACACAGATTTGTACATCACTGTGATGAAACATATGATTGAATGTTTGTACACAAATATAAAAAAACAACCAAATAGGACAAAGTAAAAAGAAATTGCAACCATGAATTGGCAAATAAAGGTTTTTTAATACATTTTTAAGTATGTTTTGTTCTTATTTTGCATGCAGATCAATCCTGTTTGCCATGATATTTTTTGCAATTTCTCAACCACACCGACATTTAATTTATCAGTAGAAATCTGAAAAAAATGCAGTAATATACATTTTCTGTGTAGTATTTCATCTGCAACCTTATGTGGTCCATTTTTAGATTGGCCTTTTTAATCTTTTTCTCTAATTACACGTTGTACAGTTGCTTCAAAGGCAGCTATAGGAAAGTCATGGGCCAATGCTGAACATCTTACAAAGCCAAGTTGGGCTGTGGAAGAGGATGGCCCCTCTTCCTCATAATCCCCAGAATTGCTGTAGAAATACATCTTTATATTCCTCATACACTTTTATTTATATTTATATTTCCAGTGGGGTAAAGTAGGAGGTTCGAGCAGGGGCAGAGCCAGACATTGTAAACATTCGGGGCTCAGCCCAAACCTGGGGGATGTCCAGTGGGAATGCACTATTTTCCAAGCCGTTTGAGATGATATAATGCTGAAAAATCTGTACATCATTTGGGAAAAAACGTGATGGTTGCCAAGAAAAAGAATCAACCTGTAGAGCCTACATCCTGTTTTGTATCAAATTTTTCTCCAACTGTCTTCAGCATTCTGAAACCAGAACACAACAAATGTTGAGGATGACTCCTTTTTATTACTGCCACCTAAAGAGAGGCAACAATTGATGTTACTATTTAATAATGTACAGTAAGGCATGGATACCCGACCCGAGACCGACGGTACCCGACGGTACCCGACGGGCCGGGCCGGGTTCGGACAGATATTTAGAAATTATGGTCGGGGTCAGGTCGGGCTCGGTCACATCAGCGCGATAAGGAATTTGTTGTAAAATGGTGCTGCGGCTCCTTTTTAAGAGAGCTGTGTGTGTGTGTGTGTGTTTGTGTGTGTGTGTGTGGTAAGTGGGCAGAAAGGAGATAGAAAAAGAGGAAGCAGACGTGTTGTAGATGCAACCGGAGCAGAGTTAGTGGTTATTCATGTTATAACGTCAGCCCTGGAGGTAATGAGTCTCCGCTGGTTTTCTGATCACGGTCGGAAACGAAGCGATCAGGAAAGGTTAACATATTGAACATTTTAACAGCTTATTAACGTGAGCTTGTTGCCCCGTATGCGCTGATGCGCTCATCTGTTGACATTTCCAAATGCCTTCCTACAGTTGCTTAATAAAAAAGGGCTTTCCACACAAATAAACATAGCTTACATGTGTCATTAGTATGAGAGGAAAAAAGATGAGATTTTAACTGTGTCAGGCTCGGGTCAGACTCGGACATAAATTTCTTAATGCCTGTCGGGCTCGGGCCGGGTTCGGACACGGCTCTGTTGGACGCGGGCCGGCCTCGGACAGAAAAATTCGGCCCGATCCGAACTCTAATGTACAGTAGACAGGGTAGGAATTTGAAGTAAACTGAGGACAGAGACTGAGGAGAAATGACACAAAGTTGATGTTATTTTAAAACCTTAAAAGATACAGGGCTTGCAGTGCTGGAGCTCTGTCCCTCGGTTTAAGCTTTTTTATTGTCCTGTGGCCATATTGTATCTGCATTCCGTTAATGAGGACTTTGTATATGCTTGTGCAAGCACTTAAAGCAGGGTAAACTTGTCACCTGTTCTGAAACTGGAATTTGGATGGTCCCTGTTTTGTGTCGCATTGACAGAACTATCTCCACAGCGCTGTGGACTAAGTTCTTACGGAGCCCCGCTGGTCTCACTTTGTCAAAGAAATTTAATTATAACTATCTCGTGGCCTCAAGATAATATCTCGTTGCCTCGAGATAGTATCTCATGGCCTCAAGATAGTATCTTGTGGCCTCAAGATAGTAACTCGTGGCCTCAAGATAGTAAAGTGTCTGACACATGGACCCTTTGTTATTAAACTGTACCCTGTAGTGTAGTGCAATACTTCACATTCTGTGCAATATTCTCTGTTTTAATATTCAGTGTGCAATATAGTTTGCTGCAGTTCTGTTTCTATTTATTTACTAGTACTGTTCATCACAATTCTGTTAATACAGTAATGTAAATCTTGTAGGCCGCATATCCATAGTCCTTTATAATTCTTCATATATTATAGCCTATATTTATACTTTTTACATGTATATACTTGTTTATTTACCAACTTCTATTATTATTTATATTCCTTTAAATGTCTTGATGTGCAACTGTGACACAAGAATTGTCCCCCGGGTTATCAAGAGCATCAATAAAGATCAATAAAGTATTTCTGATTCTGATTTTAAGTTAGCCTATAGTGGAGTGTGCAGACTGGTTCATTCATTATTGAAGTGTTTAACATTTGGTAGTTTTGAATGTAAGAAAAGCATGTGTCCGGGGAGCCTATGAAAAAACGTCAGCAGAGGGCGTTCTGGGCTTAGGTCACGGTACCTCCGTCTGGCTGTATTTGTGTATTTCCCGGTATTTCCCAGTTGACGGCCCAGTTTAATAACAAAGGGTCCATGTGTCAGACGCTTTCCTATCTTGAGGCCACGAGTTACTATCTTGAGGCCACGAGATAGTATCTTGAGATAGTATCTTGAGGCCTCAAGATAGTATCTTGAGGCCTCAAGATAGTAACTCGTGGCCTTAAGATAGTAACTCGTGGCCTCAAGATAGTATCTCGTGGCCTCAAGATACTATCCACTATGGCCACGAGATAGTATCTTGAGGCCACGAGATAGTTAAAATTAATTTTTTTTTGACAAAGTGGGACCAGGGGGGCTTCGTAAGGTCTGGCTATATCACATGTACATTCTGGGATAGGAGAAAAAAATGCTTTAGGTTGTTTACATTTCTTTATAGGGGTGATAGAATGATTATATAGGGTATTTTACACTGTTCCTTAAGGTCTCCTAATGGGATATGTAACATTGGTTGGAATGAAAATTGCCCGAATGCTATTTTATTAGGCCCTTAACTACCCTGTGAATATGGCTCTATTTGGAACAAGAGCTTTTCTTCCAAATATGGTATGCTCATGAATATTCAGAATGAGCTACGTGCTGATTGGTTTGAGCAAACTGCATAGAAACACATGGGAGACTCGACAGCAGGTCTCACTGCAAAGTTATACATTGTTTGTCGGGCTATGACGTAAAATTCACTTCTGAGACTTTTTTAAGCGAGAAATCAACTATATAAAGCTCAAATATGGGACGTTTTACGAAAATGTATGGCTTATTGCAAATTTGGTAAGACTGTGTGTCGGAGTTCAGCTGCCGGTGCTGCCTGTGTTGCTGCCTCACTGCCCGGCCTGCCTTCCTCCACAGACCCTTTATGCAGATGACTTGACTATTTTTGTGTCTGATCATAACTCTACCAGACTTAATACTGTATTTAATAATGAACTAAAATTAATTGAAAAGTGGAACAGAGAAAATAAGTTAATTATTAATATCGCGAAGAGTAAATGTATGATGTTGGGATCTAATCATATTTTAAAAGATTCCCCTGCTCTGAACTTGTCAGTTGGTGGTTTGATCATTGAACAAGTGGCTGAGGCTAAATTGCTCGGCGTGATTGTGGACAGCAGGTTGACAACGCTCAGATAAAATTAATATTGAATAAAATGGGCAGGAGTATGGCTGTAGTTCGCCATTGCAGGAAATGCATACCGATTCGCATACGGAAAATTCTGGTGGAATCAATAGTTTTGTGTCATCTGGACTATTGTTCCATCATCTGGGCTGCAACTACAGAGAATAATTTAAACAGATTACAGATGTCACAAAATAAAGCTTCTCGGCTTGTCCTTAACTGTTCTTTTAGAACAAGTATTAGGGACATGCACAATCAGTTAACATGGCTTCATGTAAGAAGCAGAATTAATTATTCTCTTATTAAATTCTTAAAAAATTTAATTATTACAAAAGTACCAGAAATTATTTATGAAAGATTGACTTTTTTCAGTGACATTCATACTCATTCCACGCACCAATCAAGTGAAGGGCGTTTCTTGTTACCCGTCTGCCGAACAAATCAACTTCAAAGAACATCATGTTATAGAGCAATGGTGGCATGGAACTTGCTCCCGATGTTTTTGGTTTCAGAGGCACAATGTCAGTTTTTCCAAAAGACTGAGACTGTATTTATTTACTTTGGAGTAACTGTAATTATGTTTTAATAATGACCTCGTAATGAGCTACGGCAATGGAAATGTGAATTTTATTTTATATTATACCTAGAGAGTGCTAATATTTTGTACATGTAAGAGCTTATATATTGTTATTTGGTTATGTTGTTATGTTTAGTGTATATGTGTTATGTTGTGTTTTAGTTATATGATTTAGAAGATGTTATGTGCACTTCTGTATTTGTTTTCATTTTTGTACAGCTTTGATGTTAATATTTTGGTAAAAATTAAGACCCCAGGAAGAATAGCTGCTGCTTAATGGAGTAGCTAATGGGGATCTAAATAATAAACAAATAAACAAACCCCGGCCTGCAGATCCCCTCTTCCTGCTAGCTAAATGGCCCGTGTGTGAGAGTGATAGCGCGGTCAGTGTTAAAGAAATATCTAAAAGACGTGTTCTTCGATTTCTGGAGGAGGAAGGAGAGGCTGGGGTCGAATTGAAAGATAAGCAAAAGGTTTAATAAAACAACATGAAAACGACAGTCAAAACACAAATGTTGCAGCTGACAGCGGACTGATCTCAGGATCCCACATTTATTCCTGTCCCTCAGGATAAGGACACACCTCTGAATTTAGGTTTACTCCAGGTAACAGACTAAGGTTGATTATCATGTAGTGTTGATTATATTCAAGTTTACAGAGTTTGCATTTCCTTTGTTCTAACCCAGACTTGGCACCAGGAGGTTGGAGACTCAAAGAGACGTTCCTCTTCATATGTTAATAGTTGGTTTTAACCTAATCAATTTAACCAAAGACAGGAAGAGAGGGGGGGAAAAAGGGTCCGTCTTTACCTATTGTTTACAGAGACAAAAGGTGGTGATTGTGATAACCAGATCAGTCTGGACCTATTCTTTACATTCATATACATTCATTCCTATTTTCATAACCCGGTTACAGCATACAATTTATTACTTAAAACATAAATAGTTATTAAAATCAACATTGTTACAACTTTGTTTACTCAACATCAGCGAGCTTGTTACACCAGCAATCTCTTACCACAGTTCCAGTTACTCTTGGCTGGCTGTCAGCTGCCGGCATAACTAGAGTAGCTATATTTACAGTTTGAATTTTGTCACGCCACTTATACAACATATCTCTAAAGGTCTTAAAGCTAACAACGGTGTGTGATTTCAAGTTAATGAATTTTTGTGAAGATTAGGGGTTTCGTTATCTAGCGATATGACTGTCCCTTCATGCTATCTATGTGTAGCTACAAATCACGGATAGTTAGCTTCATTTTCGGCAGAAATAAAGTATATTTACAGTTTGAATTTCATCACGCCACTTATACAACATCTCCCTAAATGTCTTATAAAGCTAAAAACGGTGTCCGATTTCAAGTTAATGACTTTTTGTGAACAGTGGGGGTTTCGTTAGCTATGACTGTCCCTTCAATCCTAGCTATGTGTAGCTAGCTACAAATCACGGATAGTTAGCTTCATTTTCAGCATAATTAGTTTATATTTACAGTTTGAATTTCGTCACGCCACTTATACAACATCTCCCTAAATGTCTTATAAAGCTAACAACGGTGTCCGATTTCAAGTTAATGACTTTTTGTGAACAGTGGGGGTTTCATTAGCTATGACTGTCCCTTCAATCCTAGCTATGTGTAGCTAGCTACAAATCACGGATAGTTAGCTTCATTTTCAGCGTAATTTGTTTATATTTACAGGTTGAATTTCGTCACGCCACTTATACAACATCTCCCTAAATGTCTTATAAAGCTAACAATGGTGTCCGATTTCAAGTTAAGGATTTCTTGTGAACAGTGGGGTTTTCGTTAGCTATGACTGTCCCTTCAATCCTAGCTATGTGTAGCTAGCTACAAATCACGGATAGTTAGCTTCATTTTCCGCAAAATTTGTGTATATTTACAGTTTGAATTTTGTCACGCCACTTATACAACATCTCCCTAAAGGTCTTATAAAGCTAACAACGGTGTCCGATTTCAAGGTAATGAATATTTGTGTATTTCAGAGGAATTCTAAGAGGAGCTAGCTCACATTGATAGAGCTACATCCAGCGGCGTTTATTTCCCCAATCGTTTGTTTAAATAACTCAACACATTATAATTACACACATTAAAAGATTAACTGGAACATGTGGTAATGTGACCGATGGAATAATATGTATTGCGTATGTTGTATTGTGTTATTCAGTCATTACACACATGATCTGAGGAAAGTTTGTGTCTGTGCATTTTTCATTCAACTACTCCCCTTTTCAGGGCTATTACAGTTACAGATTGCTGGCGTAACAAGCTCGCTGACCGTGCTCTCACTCACACACACCGGGCATTTAGCTAGCAGGAAGAGGGGAGCTGCAGGCCCTGGAGCTCTGTCAGAGCACCAGCGTTTAGTAGTCCATTATCCAAAAACCGGTGACTTTGCACGGGTATGGAGTGCTATGGGCTGCCAGTCGTGACGGAGCTCCAAGTACCTCATAGCAGGCCAGGGTGTGTAAAGGAAGGCAGGTCGGGCGGCGAGGCAACAACACAGGCAGCGCCGCTAAATTCCGACACACTGTCGGACAAAATTTGCAATTAGCCATCCATTTTCGTAAAACGGCCCATATTTGAGCCTTACATAGTTGATTTCTTGCATAAAAAGGTTTCAGAAGTGAATTTTGTAATGGAATAGCAGAGATCTGCGCAACCTAGATTCAGAAGACTACCTGATCTCAGGTCAGTTGTGTAGCCTTTGTAAATGTTGGGGCGTGACCGTTCTCTTAATACACCCATGGGCTGACAAAGGTTCCGGTTTTTGGGAGGTTGACGTCAACTTCCAGCTTTGTTGGGATTTGCCCGTTTTCAGCGGCAGTTTCAAAATATGAGATTTTCAAAAGTAAAGGGGTGTCAGTGGGACTTTGAGCTTCTATGTATGTCCTATTTACCCACCAAACTGTCGTTATTCAACTACTTACTTAATTACTTTTCAGGTTTATTGTTTTTTTCTTAAATTATTTAAATGTATTGACAAAGGACATTTTGTGATGACCTGATTATATCTGTCTTATAATATGTCCGTGAGCAATGCATCATCAAGGCTGTGTTGTCGATGTTGATGAAAGCCTTTTACCCTTGCACAGTTAAATATGCAGTGCACCCATCCATATGATGCACATTGCACACATAATTTGGGTGATATGAATGTAAGATGATTGCAGAAGTGACACTAATCTGTGTTTTTGTTTATTATTTTTAAAGAAATGGCAGAGCAGATTCCGAAAACAAATCCAGTATGGCAGGGTTAACATTTTTATGATGTAAATTGAGGGAGCAAAAGCAGTATCGGCTCCAAATATTGGCTCAAGAAAATCGGAAGCTTGTATTGGTCATCGGCTAAGGCTGATGAAAAAAAAATCGGTATCGGCATCGGCACTAAAAAATCCATATCGGTCGATCCCTATTTTAAACCGCTATCGTCTTGGGTGGCGCTAAGCTCCAGACGCAGCAACGGTGGCTCTGCTAAATAGTCTCAGGAAGGAACTTGTTTTGATGAAACATTTGCACCCCGCAAAAGAAAACATCACATATAATATTAAATGAAGTTAACTGTTATTGACTCAACAATTATATGAGTTATTTGAGCTCATGGTGTAAGGTAGGAGTAACCAACAGCAAGTTATGATGAGTACTGAAAGTAAATGTTATTAAACCTGTTTTTAACATGGAAATGTTTTTTGACTTGTAGGTTGTCAGCTGCTTCTTTTGCCTTGGTTTAGTTTTTTAGTATTTTAATTAATTTACTGGGACTTTGTTAAAGTGTCACCAGGCGGCATTCTCCCTGTTTGGTCTGTTTGTATTTTAGATACTGTTTGTACATCTTTGATTTTGTGGTTTCCTTTTCAGTGGAGCTAGTAGCCAGCTTGTGGTGGAGGCTAGTCATGCTAGTGTGGGTCCCTGCACAGTTTCCTAGTCACTTATCGATTGTAGTGATAACACACCCTGAGTTAGATTGCCTATCATATAATCAATGATGTAATCAAAGTAGAGGGAGGAAGGCCAGTACAGCCCGATCCGGCGGGGGAGAGTTCTAGCCCGAGCAGGCTACTCTCCTTAACCTGTCTCTCTTAATTATGCTGTTATAGTTTTAGACTGCTGCTCTCTCTTTCCATCTGTCTGCATCCATGTCCCAGAAATGCTTGTTACTAACCTAGCTCCGGGAAGCTTATTCCCTGGAGTCCTTGTTTTGTTTTTTTCGCCTAGCATGTTTCCTTGGATTAGGGTGGCACCTAAATCATTGTTGCAGCTGTCGCCATGGTCCTGCTGCGCACCGTGCTATGCCCTGTTACACCCTGCTACGCTCTGCAGTGCCCTGCTACGTCCTGTAACGCCCTGCAGTGCCCTGCTATGCCATGAACTACTACAACTACTATTTCTAGTCACTGTTTACATCACTGCTTGTGGTGGAGGCGAGGCACGCTAGTGTGGGTCCCTGCACAGTTTCCCAGTAATAAAAGTACTGGGACATGATTTCCCATGACAGGATTTGCAGTGAACCGGTTTGCAGTGACTTATCGACTGTAGTGAGCACATGTGGTGGGTAAGTTGATGCACCCCTGGAACACACCCGGAGTTAGATTGCCTATCCACAGCTGGCCTCTGCCCACTTCCCCTTAAGTATCTGGGAGTTGTTTTAAAAAAAGTTAAAACAAAACTTTGATTATCCTAATTTGATTCACCTACATTTCTAACTACTCTAACTTCAGGCACTTCCAGTTTTCAATTATTTAATTTTCAACAAATATTTAGGGCCCAAGCGCCAATAGTGGCGAAGGCCCTATTGAAACTGAAGGAATTATTTTCTGCAAGTGAATTGGCTTTTTGAGGGGCTTAACATATTCAAAAACTCACCAAAATTGGCAGTTGCATCAAGTCTGGTGAAAATGTACGGATTTTAAGGGTTTCGGGAATAAGCAAGCAAAAATAGCTCGCCAGCACCCCCTACAATGTTAAAACAATTTAGCCCCTGCAGTGCGTTTAACGTAGACTCACAAAACTTGGTACACATATGTAACATGTCAAGATGTACACAAAACTTCATTGGAGCCATACCCTAAACCCAACAGGAAGTCCGCCATTTTGATTTCAAAGTTCGAAATTAGTGCAATTTTGGCCATTTCCACATGTCGTACTTTAACAAACTCCTCCTAGAGATTTCATCCGATCAACTTCAAATTGAAAAAGATGTTAAAGATGAAAAGTTGTTAAAAGAAAAACTTTTATTCATAGGGCGTGGCCGTGGCAGGGAGGCCATTTTGTGCGTTTCGCCATCAAAACAGGAAGTGGGTGTAACATTGTACATTGTCCAACTGGCTCGAAACTTTCCAAGATTCATAAGAGTCCAAACCTGAGGACAAATAAATGCCAATATTTACTTAAAGTCATAGCGCCCCCTAGTGACAACATGGAAGTAGGCCTAAAAGTCAAGGTGCTATACTTTAACGAACTCCTCCTAGAGATTTTATCCGATGGACTTCAAACTTGGTCTGTGCCATCTCAACACCTTAACAATGAAAATGTATTAAAAGAAAAACTTTTCGTCAGACGGTGTGGGCGTGGCGGCCATTTTGAGTGTTTAGCGATGAATAAAGAAGTTGTTGTAACTTGAGTGTACGTTGTCGTACGGCTCCAGGCCTGAGGACACCTACAGGCCAAAATTGACTTTTGGTCATAGCACAACAGGAAATGCGCGTCATATGACAAACATCATCCGATTTACATGAAACTTATAATGTGTGGTCTACATGTGATACTGAGCAGCCCCCTATACTTTAACCACCATTTACTCAGGCCACGCCCCCTTTCATAACATTTGAACCGTTTAAGGTAGAGTCTTGTGTGAGGTGTCATTGAACTCAGCACAGAGTTCCTTTTTAATTGGTGATGGTTTTAGCCGCCCCCTAAGCTTTAGCCACGCCCCCTTTTATAACTAATGACTCGTTTGATGTAGACACTTGTGTGAGGTATCAATGAACTCAGCAGAGACTTCCTTCTTCATTGGTGATGGTTTGGCCCGCCCCCTATGTTTAAGCAACGCCCCCTTTCATAAATGCTGACTCATCTAAGGTAGAGTCTTGTGTGAGGTATCATTGAACTCAGCAGAGACTTCCTTATTCATTGGTGATGGTTTGGCCCGCCCCCTATATTCAAGCCACGCCCCCTTTCATAAATGCTGACCCATCTAAGGTAGAGTCTTGTGTGAGGTATCATTGAACTCAGCAGAGAGTTCCTTTTTAATTGGTGATGGTTTGACCCGCCCCCGATGCTTTAGCCACGCCCCTTTACACAGTGATGAACCGTATGACGTAGAGTCTTGAGTGAGGTATCGGTGAACTCGGCAGGGAGTTCCCTTTTCATTGGTGACGATTTGCGGCGTCTGAATGCCGCACAAATGCACGGTCAAAAGGAGCGGCATCCATCAGTAACCCCGACGCGCGCTGAGGCACGAGGGCCCATCCATCGCTGCTCGCAGCTTTAATTCTTTTTGGAACCACTTCTCTGTCTTGCTTCAGTCAACAAAGCTGTGTAGCCTTTGTATAACAGGGTGTTATAGTTAAAGTAGAAGTAAAGCATATTGGGTTGAAAGTCACCAGGTGGTGTTGTCGGATGGTTAGATTGTGGTGGCGGTTACTCCTGTAGAGCCACCGCCCTTGCCACACTCGCATTGCCTCCTCCACAGCGCTGTGGAGGAGGGTCTGGCTAGTCCACACAACATTCTGGGATGGGAGAAAAACGTGCTCTGGTTTATTGGCATTTCTTTAAACCAATCACAATCGTCTTGGGCCACGGTGCCGCTGCAAAATGCCTCAAAAAGACATCTGGCGGTATTTCTGGCAGAACGAAAGTAATCCCAAAAGTGGAACTTCAATTTTCCTATAGGCTTCTATACAAGCCAGCTAGGTTTTTCAACCAGTGAAGTTGCCTGCTGGAAATGAAGTATTATACACATTTAAGGCACTACCGCTTTGGCTTCACTTTTCAGACCTGGAAGCTCTGTCCATTATGTACAGTCTATGATATCTATACAACATTTTATTGCAATCCATCAAGTAGTTACAGACATTCCACTAGAAAGAATCCGCAAAGTAATTTCAATGCATCCTGAGGGGACCATGTATATTTGTAAACCTACCAAATGTAATGGCAAACCAATCAAATAGTTAGAGATGTGTTGATGACATAAATGAGGAAATATTAGAGGACTTAAGGAGACATGATGTTGAACTACGGCGGGATTGGACACTGGCGGAATCTGGTGCCCGCTCCTGGTGGAGCGGGTGGACGGAGATGGAGTGGGGGGAGGAGGAAGGGGCACAACAGAAGCAGATGGTGCGTTTGGAGGCCCACGCTCCATGGCTGCAGCAATCCTCTCCAGACTTGAGGAGATGCGCCCGAGAGGCCTCAGCAACATCGCCACACGGCCAAGACGGGCATTTATTACTTTGCCGCATCCCGGACAGCTCCCGCTGGTGTGTGCCAGGCAAATCCGCCAATATAATAGCAATCCACCATGGAACAAGCGCGCCTGCTCTTAAAGGGAATGTGAGATGACGCACTGGTTATTTTTACGTTACGCCCAAACCACACCTAGCTACTTCAGACCAACCCATTTTAGATTTGCGTAGGGCGCAAGACTCATTTATCCCGCCAGTATAATAGCAACAGCGCCCGAGATCTGCCCACAAAGCTACTTGCGTTTTGCGTTTCATACTTGCATTTCAGATTGTTAAAATAGGGCCCTATGTCATCTGAAGGAAATAGAACACCAGTTCAGCTTTTTACTCTGGACAATGATTTGCCTCATCTTCACAACCCAGAACTCTCAACAGCAGGGGTAACTTTTTGTTCCTCACCAAACTCTCAAAGAGGATTTTCCCCATTGAATGACAGGGATTTGCAAGAACTGAATGATGCCATTAACCCTCTTCAAAATGACAAAACATTGTTTGAAAATTACATGATGGCAAATACTTGATGTCAGTGTTAAAAAGGCTACAGACACACTTTGGCTGTTAGAGTTTTCTGTCAAGTCAAAAGCAATGGTACTGTGGATAAATACAAGATGACTCCTGTTATGTGAAAGAACACTGAAATACTTTTCAGGGCTCTACAGATGTATTAATACATAACTGTCTTCCACTATATTGCAGTACATTGTTCCTGATTTTTAAATTCCCTAAATATGCAAAGTAAAACTGCTCAGTGAAGTAAAACGATAGCTGTCAGTGTTTTATTATATCTTATACATTACAAACATAACTATTGTATCTTTATTATGTATCTCTGAGAAGATGGTTAAGATGGGTAAGAAAAAAACTGTTTTCAGCTTTGTGATGATGCATTTTGCAGCTAATCCAAAAGGTTTTCTAAAGTGCTTGAGGAGTAGGAATAGGAGAAGGAATTTTTTTCAACACATGAACAAATACATTCTTCAGTTTATCACAAAACATTCAACATCAATAAATCTGAATATACATGGTTTTCAATGGTGAGGAGGGGAATTAAAAATTGTAATCTGAAAAGTACTTCAAATTTAGTAGCTAAATAAAGTACCTAACATTGAGCAAATGTACATAGTTTATTCCTTCACTACTGTTTCATTATAAAAAAACTGTTAGTTAAATTCATCAACAATCATTGTTAAAAAACACACACACACACACACACACACACACACACACACACACACATCACAAGGTTAAAGTAACTACATTAGTGATATATTACTCCGATGACTGATTCCATATCCTTCCAATCATACAGTACAACATTTTACAGTATAAAGAAGGTTCAGATACAGTCCTCACAGAGGTAAACATTTTTAGTAATTAACATCCACAAACAGGAATAGAGTTTTTAACAATCAAAAACCACAGAAACCACATGGAAACCAGAGCCGATAGCTTTATCAATCCTTTTATACTAATACGTACAGCCAAAGCTTAGTCCTATAATGAACTCAAAGGGGATACGGTTGCACACTCTTGTTCAAGTACAGCTACTGAATTTTAATTTTTTTTTAAATTATTTTTCATTAGGCTATACTGATTGCATATGGCTGGCTGTTGATTTACAGAAATCAGGAAGTGATAGATGTGTTCACATGTGTACATCACAATGTTGCATTTTTATTGCAAAGGAGCTCTTAACAGAAAGTTTGACGACAAGAATGTGGAGCAAGATGGGAAAACATGAGCTAAAGTATTTATTTTTCAGCTTTCTTATGTAGCCTACTGCAATTGAAACCACTGCTTTATAATATGGACAAACTATGTCCTCTATGAAATACACTTACACATGGACACAATCAACCACTGGGCTGTAGTGTAAAGTTTTAGGGTCGTTACCATGAGGGGGGCAGAGGGTACACAGAACACCACAGGTTTGACAAACCTGGGGAGCCCTGCACTAAACAGTGGTGTATTACACTGCAGGGGTTCTTTTACAAATTAACTGATTTCAGTAAATTAGTAGTAGATTTACAGTAAAAATCAAAACTAGGACAGTACACTTATGCTCCAGTTGTGCTTGCAAAAAATAAGCCTTGTACTTTTAATGGTAGTTGTTAAACGTGTGGTGGAAGTTTTCCTTGAAGCAGCAGCGTTAGTGATATTCATGATAAAATCAAAACGAAGAACGACTGTTTGCGAATTAAACCAAAGTTTGGTCTTTGAGTATTTATTTACATTTGCAAATGGACAAAACAGTTTCAAAGGTACACGCAGCACAACTGAAAATGTCTTTCTAACCTAAAGTCTAAACATCAAAACATCATATAGTGAAGACCTCTGTTAAGCCACCCCTCTAAATGTATCTTTTAGCATGGCCATAGTTGAAAAGAGGACATCATTAACAGTCAAACCATTGTCTCACCTTCCCCTCTGCTCTCTGTTCTTAACATTAGCCTAAACAACAGTTTTATATCAGGAAACAGAAACCTACGTAGTTCTCACTGTCGTAAACAGTCATCGGCCTTCTCCACTTCTATCTAAGCAAAAAGTCAACAATGTGAGGAGCTTCAAGCTAGTAAAACTAAATAACTCTCTAGGCTATAGTTCACGGTTGCCAACTATTTCACTTGGAGTCTTTTGAATCCACACATGAAGAAGCTAAATCTTGTGGCGTTATAAAACAATCTTTAAACAAATGGTTAAAATAAAATTTGACACCACAAACGTCTCGTTGTTTAAATGGTGCTGAAAAAGATCAATTCATTAGTGCTACTAGGAAGCACTAGTTAAATTCATCATCATCAGCCATTGTTGTTACGTTCACAAAAAGGTGAAGCTCATTTGCACAAGTGTGCGCAATGGGAAATGTTTTTTTTCATCATGAATTAATATTAATTTAGGAGTTGGATGAAAACCAATGGCTGGGACTTTGCTGCTCCCTGTAGCAAACGCCAGGATGTGACCATGGCTCAAAGTCTTCAGGAATGTTGGCTCATCGTTGGTTAGAGTCCTGTGTCTCTCAGCTCTTTATCTAAAAGCAAAGGGAAACCAGTGTTGACTTGGAGACTTGAAAATACTCAGGTTTAAGAAAGCCTGAATCAATGAATAATTGAGTGACTAATGGATTACTGTATAGGTAGTTTGGTGAAAAAGCAATTTTATTCTGAAAAGCAATCAGATAACTGTATTATTGTTTGTGGTACATACACATTAGATAGGCACAGCTTCATGAGTTGTAAAGAATAAAATGAATCTGTAAATTTCCTGGATTGCCTTATTGTATAATATACTGAATTACAAATACATACTTACTTTCAACACATTGGAGAAACTCCCTAAATTTGACCACCATCAACTCCTCCTTAGCTCTTCTGTTGCTCCCCAGTACGGAGTAGCTTGGCTTGAGAATACCAGCTATAAAATCAGCTTCTTGACCTTTGTCCTCTCCTGGTATGTCAAGCAGCACACGCAAGCTGGGGTTCTTTCTCAGGAGTAATAAAACCTGGAGGGAAATTCAACACCATAAATGAAAGGTCATAAAGATAACCAAAGATGATACAGAACTGTGAGGTAAATCTTACTCCATAGTGGGACAAGCCATCAATGAGTTGATCAAGACAGCTCTGCCGTTGCACAACAATATGGTATAGAACTGTATTTTTCACAAACACATCTCTGTTGGCCATGGTGACTACGAGTGGAAGCCCCTCTACTTGATATCGCCATGAGTCACAGCAGCTGACTGCTTTCTCCAAATCATCCTGCAAGGTTGCATGTTGAACCTAAATATTACAGATCAAATGTTATTTTCTCAAATTACCGCATTTAATCAACATTACAGAAGGACTATGTAGACTGTGCATTTCACTTAATAGTTACTTACCTATGACAAGAAAAGTTGGAATTTTTTGTTATTTATTTGGTAATATGAAACCAAAATTATTTTGATAATGCATTCCACCAAAATAAAAGTAACTGTACAACTGTGGAATATTCAAAAAAGCAAAGGCTTACTACAATAGTCTTCAGATCAGAACATTGTGAATTACCTTATTGAGGTTCTCCCTTAAATCAGGGTCACCTATATCCTCAGTTGTCACATGAGCTTGAAGGATGTCCCCAGACACAATGTAGTCCACTACACTCTGGGACAGAAATGCAGGTGGTTCACCCCCTTGCACTATTATTGTAGACATCATCCTGCCAATGGTTCGATACACTCCATTTTGCAAGTGGAGCATGTTCAGTCTTGGTGTGCATCCATATGGTGTGCCTGAAAGATTAAATTAATTAAACAGCACATTCTGTATTATTTACTCTGGCATTTACAAACCAATATTTGTGGCCAGGTAGCCATAGTTGGCCATAGTTGAAGAGAGGACATCATTAACAGTCAAACCATTGTCTCACCTTCCCCTCTGCTCTCTGTTCTTAACATTAGCCTAAACAACAGTTTTATCTCAGGAAACAGAAACTTACGTAGTTCTCACTGTCGTAAACAGTCATCGGCCTTCTCCACTTCTATCTAAGCAAAAAGTCAACAATGTGAGGAGCTTCAAGCTAGTAAAACTAAATAACTCTCTAGGCTATAGTTCACGGTTGCCAACTATTTCACTTGGAGTCTTTTGAATCTACACATGAAGAAGCTAAATCTTGTGGCGTTATAAAACAATCTTTAAACAAATGGTTAAAATAAAATTTGACACCACAAACGTCTCGTTGTTTAAATGGTGCTGAATAAAGATCCATTCATTAGTGCTACTAGGAAGCAGTAGTTAAATTCATCATTATCAGCCATTGTTGTTACGTTCACAAAAAGGTGAAGCTCATTTGCACAAGTGTGCGCAATGGGAAGATGTTTTTTTTCATCATGAATTAATATTAATTTAGTAGTTGGATGAAAACCAATGGCTGGGACTTTGCTGCTCCCTGAAGCAAACGCCAGGATGTGACCATGGCTCAAAGTCTTCAGGAATGTTGGCTCATCATTGGTTAGAGTCCTGTGTCTCTCAGCTCTTTATCTAAAAGCAAAGGGAAACCAGTGTTGACTTGGAGACTGGAAAATACTCAGGTTTAAGAAAGCCTGAATCAATGAATAATTGAGTGACTAATGGATTACTGTATAGGTAGTTTGGTGAAAAAGCAATTTTATTCTGAAAAGCAATCAGATAACTGTATTATTGTTTCAAAACAATAAATAAAACTGTATTATTGTTTCAAAAGCTCAACTATCCTGGAAGATAGCCTTCACCAGTAAGCAGAAAAACTCTCGTCTGGGACCCCCAAGGTCAGCAGCATCTTCCACAGCATCATGTTCATCGCTTGCAAATGTGACATAGAGCGTGTCACAGCTTTCTCCAAAACTGGGTCTCTTAAACACACGTAAGGCTGTGGTCCAAACATTGGCTCAACTGATATAGATCTGTTTTGTTCCCAATGTAATAACTCTCTCACTGTGAGCTTGTGGAAGGCCTGCAATTTCTTCTTTGCTCAGCATTTCAGATGACCTATATTAAAAAAGACAATGACAAAGATAAACAGACCTTTGGCTATCTGTGCATTTACTCCACTATCACATTCAGTGCACGACGATGTTCCATGTTGTTTGCGACGTTTACACTGGTGTAAACAAGATATTTACTGTAATAAAAAAATACTTGTAACTCTTACTTTTAAGTATTAACAGCAGGACCATCACACTCTTCTAGTAGATTACGCAGAATTGCCTCTTCAAGAGCCTCATCTTCCTCCAGATAAACAGGGCTGAGCAAACAGAGTACAGCAGAAAATTCAGCAGAAATCCGAGAGAGAGAGAGAGAGAGAGAGAGAGAGAGAGAGAGAGAGAGAGAAACTTATATCAGAGGTTCATAATATAAACGGTGCAGAGCAGAATTAATAATAAATAAAAAAAATTATAAATAAATGATAAACCCATTGCTGTGAGAAAATAACTTGACTGTGCCTACAACCTGTTGCGAAACAACATTTCAAATTCTCAGACCCACCTCTCCTTCTCCAGCCCACAGGACTTTCAAAGTCACTATCGGAGAGTTCCTCAGGTTCCTCCTGGAGAAAAAATTATGTTATGTGTGATATATACTGCCTTACCAAAAACATGTACTAGGTTCTCCAGGCATTGCCCTTGATCAAGGCACTGGCTCAGATCTGGAGTTGGTCCCCGGGCGCTGTCATTGGCTGCCCACTGCTCCCTTGAGGGATGGATTGAATGCAGAGAATGAATTTCGCTACATGTACGTGTATGTGACAAATAAAGTACCTTTACCTTTACCTTTACCTTTACAAAGCAAAAAGGCGGTAACTGCATTTTTGGTCAAAAATTAGTTATTATCATTTTCATGACATTCAAGACATCCTTTGTTATGTGACAAAACATCTTATCTCAAATGTGTGTCGTTTTGGAGAAAAATGGTAGTCGTTTGTACAGTTACACATTATCTTGAACACACATTTACTCATGAGTTCATCCCACTGCGTCACTTAACCGGTGTGAGTTTTACGGTTTATAGAGAAACAAATGTGCTACACATAAAGTGCATTGGTGCTAGTAGCAAATCTCTACTGGCTACCGTTAGCTAGTTTAGTTAAGTTAGCCTTGACAAGAATGCAATGCTACGTGATTTGGAAAACATACTTACCGAGGAATTTTGTATAGCCGCCAGGACGGCTCTGCCAATGTTCTCAGCTAACGCCAATTTGTTGGACATTTCCGCAGCGCGACCATGGCCGACAGTACCGTACCTGGTCAGGGGCGGGTGGGGATAGGCTCTTGCTGGCCTTTATGCAAGCGAACATGACAGATCAGTCAAAGGGAGCCCCCTCATGGCTGGCTATAGTGGCTACATGTCATAAGTCCCGCACCCTTCATAAAAGTGACATTAAAACTCAAAGTACTCTTCAAATACAGTTTCTCCAAACATTTTTATTATTTTAGATAGTTATTATCACGATAATCCATGTCCAAGAGTCCATTTCCCAGTCAGACACTATAAACACACACTGACCTCCTCAGGCTTTTATTTTGGTACTTCCAGTTACCAGCATTTTGATTTTGCATGTAAGTTAAATATTTAGTTTCACCCAAAACATTTACATTCAACATTTAGATTTAGAGTTAAGATTTAAGTTTTAAGATTTAGATTTAGATTTAACATTTAGATTTAGATTTAGATTTAATATTTAGATTTAACATTTAGATTTAGATTTAACATTTATATTTACTATTTAGATTTAACATTTAGATTTAACAATTAGATTTAGATTTAGCATTCAGATTTAGATTTAATATTTAGATTTAACATTTAGCGAGTCGCTTGCTGGAAATGAAATATTATACAGGTTTAAGGCACTACCGCTTTGGCTTCACTTTTCAGACCTGGAAGCTCTGTCCATTATTTAAAGTCTATGATATCTATACAACATTTTATGGCAATCCATCCAGTAGTTACAGACAATTCACTAGAAAGAATGTAAAAGTAATTTCAAGGCATCCTGAGAGGACCATGTATATTTGTTGACCTACCAAATGTAACGGCAAACCAATCAAATAGTTAGAGATATTTCAGTCTGGACCAAAGTGGTAGACCCACTGACCAAGAAACCAACATTGACATCGATAAAATATTGAATGGAACTGTTTTAAAAATTGGATTTTACTTGTAATATTAGGTGTGAGGAAAAGTCTCTTGGGTTTGAGTTCCAACAGCTTTTCCTACACCACCAACAGCTGAAAACGTACCTCAGGAAACAGCAGGGGTGATTCATGTGCATAAAGTTTTGTCTTTTCCAAGACAAAACCAGTGAATTTGTTGTTCCTGTTATAGTTGATAGCATGACATGAATTTTGGTTGCAGGCTGTAACACGAACAGTTTAACACCTAACTTTTTCCGGTACATCACACATTTCATAAAGGCTGACTTAACTTTATGTGCGTTTGTGAATGTATTGCAAGAATTAGGTCAATATATATTCAGAAATAATTACAATAAAACATGTTCCCTACTTTGAAATACAATTCCAGTGTAGGTTTGTGGTCTATGCTCTTTGGAACCAAATATGGTAATTTATCTCAGATATATGTAATGCCGCCAAGTGGCCAGAGAATCCTATGTGTGATATAAATCCGTCAGTAATGACATGTCTAATATCCTGCTCACTGATGAATAATGCAGAGGTGGTAAAAAGTGATAACGTCAGCATGTAATACAGTGTTAGGAACTTAATGATAATCCCTTAAATTGACAATTTAATATTCCACTTTTAAAACGGGGAAGTAGATTTTACAAAATGTTTTATTTTTTAAATATGCAGCACAGACATCAATTGGTCACATTGAGATTTACGTTTTGCAGTATTAAAAATTATAAATATATATCGTTGCTATTAGGCGGAAACCTTGTATCTCCATATTTGGTCCAGCAGTGGGTTAAAAATTGTTGATTAAACTGACCTCTGAGAGATAAAAGGGCCAACATGGGCCTGAGACAAAAGGCGGCCTATGTGGAGAATCCACGTTTCACCAAACTCCTACAGGTCACCACTGGGAAAAAGGTCACAAAATGGCTGAATGACCAGCAGGGAGTGGCCAAATTGGCCAAACTCTAAAAACTCTAAGAACTACAGGCTTGTAGTCTTCACACCTTCAAGAGTTTTGAGTCTTCCTATTGGTTCAGCGGGACCATAAACACAGCATGAGGTATTTTATAAAACATTCTGACACCCGAAAATCCATTGTCTCCCGCTGCGGGCTCACACTGCTCATGGAAGCACACAAGCTAAAACTTCCATTATCAGGACAAAGTGGAAATATTTCGGTGTTCGGGAGAACACTTCTGGATCCTGGAAAACACGCACCGGTGTTTTCATACCTGCAGGAGAAGGGAACCAGGTTTTCTTCTCAAAAGTCAACTGGAAATAACTCCCTCTATGCTGCTCCGTCTTGGAGGGAAAAGTTTTCTTCCGTGCATTGCTGACGAGCAATTTGGATTTTTGGTTCTGTTTCCCATGGAAGTCTATGGGATTATCCAGGACAACACACAGTAAGAAGGCTTACGGTCTGGGCAGAGATAAATAGTGTGTTTTATTAATGAGTAACTTGCTATTGTTGCTATTTGTGTTGCCATTAATGTGATCTGATTAATAAGCGCTACTGGTGCGCATTTGATGTATTAATCTGATGGTGACTACCACGTCCCATTATTTTCTGTGAATGTATCATTTGATCACGATACTGTTGATATGTTGTGTTGAATATTGCAGCTAGCGTGTTAAAACTGTAATTGCTACCTGCTAACTTCCCTTTCACAGAGTTTTAGTTATTGTACTGAGTGAGATAATCAGGTTTTTCAAAGTGCCTTTCCTTTCTTAAGGGGCTTCCTTTCCTCTATCACTAACACACACACACACACACACACACACACACACACGCACGCACACACACACACACACACACATGTACGGACATACACACGCCCAAGTGAACAGTTGGCCAACAGCGAGTCACGTATGTTGAATAGCTACACAGCTAGCACATAGCGAAGTAGCTAGTGTGTCCCTCTTTGTCAACCCCACGTTAGTCTGAGAGCTAACTGACTAGCTTAGTCACGTGGCGTTGCAACGCAGCCCATTACCGCCCTCTTGAGGCTAAATAACTTTCGTGCAGCCTAGCTTCAATGAGCTAACGGCTAATCTGGGTGTGACCAAGCAACCCCCGGGTTTTGTCACTCCCCCCTCCTCCTCGCTCTCTCTCTCACACACACACACACACACACACACACACACACACACACACACACACACACACACAGTGTCTCACAGAGAAATGCTGGTTTGTTTTGCTTTGTTTTGTTGTAGATTAAAAAAGTATGTATGTTTTTAATTGATCAAAGAATTATTGATCGGCCATTGATGATTTTGAAGTTAATAAATTCTATTATTGTTGTGGTTGTGGACATTTCTGTTGCTGTTTTATATCTTTATTCTGTGTATTTCTGTTCTCTGTTGTGTATATTTCTGTTCCTTATTCCCCTGTTCATTGTGTGTTTCTGTTTATCCTGTTTTAACTGTGTATTCTTGTTTATATTGTGCATTCCTGTTCATTGGTGATTATTTCTGGTTCCTATTTTATTTTGATAGTCTGGTTTTCTGTCTTGTCTTGTTCAATTTACTTCCTGTGTTTTCCCGCCTTTGTTGATTGTCCTGCCTCGGCCTGATGTGTTTCACCTGTTGATCCACCTGTCCCTGGTTTACTCGTTACCTCATGTATTTAGCCTCTGTGTTCCCTTTGTCACTTGTTAGATTGTTTTCTCTTTGCCCTGTCAGTCTGTCTGTACCCAGTCTCTACCCTGTTGGTGTGTTTTTGGAATCTTCCCTGTGTTTTTTTTGTTGTCCTTGTCTCTGGAGATCTTGTGGATTTGGGACTTTGCCTTTTGCCTGCCTGCCTCATTTTTGGAGTCTTTCTGTTTGCCCTTTGGATCCCTTTTGATTGGTTTGTTCCCAGCCTTTTGTTAATAAATCCTCAGTTTGAACCTTCTCCTGCCTGCTTGCTTGCTCTACCTCCATTTGGGTCCTCTACCTTCCACTCACACATAACAGTTCTACTTTAATTAGCAGTTGTTTGTGATTATTTATGTACTTGTTGTAATAATTGCTGGTTGAACACAGGTCAGTGCTCAAATTCACCCTTCCCTTTGTTCCTTTTAAAGAATATCAGATTAACCAAGTTAAGATCTGTATTTTAAAGGAATACCACTTAATGAGACTATTTCAGTTTGATTATTGGTCCCTGACTTTGCAGGGTGGTGCCCCGTTTTGATTGTTGAGTTGATAGTTATTAATAACCATATTCATAACTTTAATATTGATAAAACATCTTTGATAATTTGCCAATAATTAAATCTGTACCCTGGGCAATTCTCACGAAATTAGGCTTATGAGGTGTCATGAAGCATTTTGATGATAAAAGTAAATGCTATCAAAATGAGAAGAATACAGTTAGAAACATCTCTTCATGTACTATTTTGCACATGATTTCAAATGACATCATAAATACCAATTTTGTTGTTTTTTTCCACATTTAAGGGGAATTTTTTTCATTACCGCAACATGTCCATGACTGGATTTTGGTTCTTTGAGATGGAAATATTAATAATTAAAAAATATAAAAAAGAAAAAGCTTCAGTACATGTTATACTATAAACATTTACAGTAAAGAAACATGTGGTATTTGGTGATCATTGGCAAATGTAGTGACAATAATAAGGAATATAAATGTGTCCAAGACCAATTTTCTCATCCTCCGCAACAATTTTCAATCATCGTTTAAGTCCTCAAGGAACTAACATTTTCAAGGAATTTTGTTTGGAAGGGACATAATTCACTGTGACACTCAAGATGGCTACCAGGTAAGCAGTTCTTATTTTTTCTCTCCAAGTAAAAGTTAAAATGTTTTTTGTCATAGTACCTACACGACTTTTTAGTTCTCATTACTGAAACATGAGTTTGTGAAGTTTTAAAATTTTTTTCCATTTTCATTTTTTTGATTACTATATACCCCATAATGGTCTAAATATAAAAAGTGCGGGAAGGTTTGGCTAACCCTCATTTAGCTTCCACAGTTAGCAAGAATGTTTAAGGTCACTCATCCTCCGCAACACCATTATCATTCACCGCAACAATTGAAGGCCTGTTGCGGTGGAGAGACTCAATGTTTCGGTAATGAGAAACAGACTTATGAAGGAGGGACATGAGCAAGCTCATTTCAATATAACTTTATTTGCCTTAAACACTTCCTGAACAGATTGCGTAAACAACTTAGCTATTACAAGCCCCCAGCAGGGGTCACTAATTTTACATTTTTATGTAGTACTTCCACAAAAAGCAGTATGAATGCAGTATAGGCCACCTACTATAAATGTAATATTATTTGATATTAAATAGTTTTACTGTGAAACAATGTATTTCTATGTCTTTTTTACGAAATGTTACATTCAAGATGGCTATTGTGTATTTTGTTACAGGCAAGCATCAGTTGAAAAGAAAAGGGCATCAGCGAAAGACAGGCTGGCAAAGCATAGAGAAAAAATATACAGTAATCCAGTGTTACTGGAGGAGTACAGAAGAAAGGAGAGAGAGAGGTCAGGGGAAAGGGTGATAATAGGGAAGAAATATAACTTGGATTCATTGTTTTGACCAACACTTGCACTCCCACACAGACACACGCATGCGCACATAAACACAAGTACACACAAAGACATGCATGCTTGTGAGTACACACACACACACACACGTGAAGGCTACACGCGTGCGCACATACACACACACACACACACACACACACACACACACACATACACGTGAAGGATACATGCGTGCACACACACACACACACACCTACCATTCCTAAATGAACAATTGTGTGCAATTTTGATCATAGTCTAAAGTTTGTATTTACGTCAGTGCTTACCGCATTTCACCTTTCATTCATTTTTCCTTTTCCAGGTATCGGAAACGTAAGGAAAATGGTAAAATTAAGACTACTCAGGACCTCACAAGTAGACAGCATGAGAGAAAAAAAATAAAATGGAGGAAAAATTCAGCAAAATATTACAGAAAAAAAAAGCAAGAGCAAGCACTTCTAGATCTAACCCCAGCATCTTCATTAAGTGAAGCAGAAAATTCCTTTGCAAATGAAGAAAATAACAGACAGGAACTGGACACCAATAATGAAAATCTGAACAGAACACCAGCAGAAGAAAGTTTAGACCTGACAGGGCCAATGGAGGCATCCACCCCACAGAGAACACAGCCAGTCATTAAAAAGACAGACAGCGGGCATCAAAGACTGTGGCCAAATTAAGAGCAAAGCTAAGGTATGCTGAAGAGAAACTTGGGGCAAAGACAACACAACTGCTGACACTAAACCGAAAAATTAGAAGGCTGGCGGCTAATAGACCAAAAAGTGCAATGCCAAGGCTACCAGCAAATATTTCACAGAGGGTCAGGATCAGAGAGGCTAAAAGGGACTGCCGATCAGTAGCGGGCGGAAACAACTTGGCAAGGTTGTGAGCATGTTCCTACATCGGGATGATGTCTCAACTGTCATAAATGGCAAGGCTGGAGAGATTCGTCGCAAGGGACAAATTTATAGAAAAAGAGCACTCACAGACACCTTGGCAAAACTCCATCGACGCTTCCTTGCTGAACATCCTGAGAGAACCGTGTCCAAAGCTCAGTTCTTTAGATTGAGGCCATTTTGGATTATTAGGCCTAAAGTTAAAGACAGAGAGACGTGTGCATGTAAAATGCACGAGAACTTTGGCTTTAAAATAAAAAGAATGCAACAACTGGGAATCATTGAAACATCAAGCCCAGAGGATCTTGTGCAGTCCACTGTATGTGACACTGGCAACATGTCCTGCATGTATGGCAGATGTCCAAAATGCATTGACAAGACCTTTCCCACATCCTTAGATCCTCTCACTCAGGGGAACACTGTCATCTGGCAAGAGTGGATCACAAGGTCTGTCGCTGTAACAAAGAACCTCAAGGATGGATCTACAGAAGACAGGCAGACAAAGAAAACCGTCCTCGAAAAGCGTACCTCATCCATTGAGTGGTTGCTGGCCCTAACAAGAGAACACCTTCCAGGTTTTGCCATTCACATGTTTAATGTCAAGCACCAATATTTGACATTGAAAGCAATGAAAGATACCCTAACAGATGATGCGGTTGTTGTGCATGTGGATTACAGCGAAAATTACAGCTGCAAATATGCCAAAGAAATCAAGGACACCCATTTTGGAACTGGGAATGATCAGGTAACCCTCCACACTGGGGTACTCTATCTCAGTAGGGGCAGAGTGGAAGCCTTTGCATCCCTCTCAGACTGCCTACAGCACGATGCAGTGGCAACCTGGGCTCATCTTGACCCAGTGCTGAGATACATAAGAGGAAAGTATCCTGAAGCCCACAACCTACATTTCATTTCAGATGGCCCAACTTCCCAGTATAGAAACAAAACATCTTTCTATCTAGCCTCCACTGTGCCCTTTATGCATGGATTTCAATGGGTGACCTGGAACTATACTGAGGCATCACATGGAAAAGGTGCACCAGATGGAGTAGGTGGGGCCTTGAAGAATCTTATGGACAGAATTGTTTCTTATGGGACCAGTATTCCTGATGCAGAGTCTCTGTATGAGCAGCTGAAGAACAATTCATCAGTGACTCTTTACAAAGTATCAGAGGAGAAAATAAAGGCCAGCTGTGACTTGATTCCCCCCAACCTGAAAACAGTTCCTGGGACACTGAAAATACACCAAGTGAGTCAACATTTATATTAATTATATGAGTAAATATGAAGACATTTAATTAAATAAGTAAATTGCAGAAGTTAAATAAATGACTTAAATTCCCCATGTAATTAACCACACCAGTATCTGAAATAATCTCAAAAAAGAATGTCTGTAACCCAGTCAATGTGTGATACTCCAATTCATCTTTGTCTTTTTGAATTCCACCCTAACAGCTGACATCCACAAAACCGGGAGTCATAAACACACAGGAGGTGTCATGCTTTTGTGGAAAAAATTGCCAGTGCTTTTCTGCAAATTGCCACGTGTTCTCTGAGGGAAGAGATGAGGACCCTGACAGAACCGAAGCCACCATAAAGGTTGGACAGTGGGTCCTGGTTCAATACGATGGTGACTTGTTCCCTGGTACAGTCACACAGGTGAATTTTATTCTGTTAATATGTGAATATTTCTCCAGTTACATTATAGTACAAGCTGTCCAGCCAAAATGTGTAGAGACTATAAATCAATGTTTCTTAAAACAGATTGCTGAAGGGCAGTATGAAGTCGACACCATGACTTGTGCAGGGAGAATCGCTTCTATGTGCCGAGCATCAGATTTCCAGGAGAAAGGGTCTGGTACTATCGTCAAGACATACGGGACATAATCCCAGAACCACTTCCTGTCACCTCCTCTGCTAGACATTTCTGCATTTTACCTGACATATGGGCAAAACACAAGAAACAAGAAAGAAACGCTCATGAATGAGTTACAGTTGGGGAAAACGTGATTGGTACAAAGCGTTGTTCCAGTTGTTTGTTTTAGTTGTTTGACCAACTCATGAATTGAGTTGCTGCTATTCAAGTTCTTCAGATGAAATTATTCTCAGAAAAAAGGTTGTGTGGTTGAATGTCAAGACCAAAGTTTTTTAGCTAACTAAAATCATTTTACAAGAGCACATGATGCTGTTACATTTAAATGTTTCTCAGGACCACATGATGGTATGTTATACTAGAATGATAAGATTTATACTAATGGTTGTATATTTGTTAGTGCTACAGTGTAGGCTATATGACATGATTCTTTATGAGCATAAGATTGTAACTTGTAAACACAACACTTGTTAACACAAGGCATGGTACTGTGATGATTACGATAAATGAGAAAATGAAACACTGTTTATGAAATAAATATTCTTTTAAAAATTGTATGTGTTTTAAATATAAAAATAGGGTTGGGCATCAAACCCTTTGTCAACATTCACTGTTGACAAAGGGGTTTGATGCTCAACCAGCTAAATCTCATTTCAAACATTGATCGTCATTACCGAAATGACATTTTCATTACCGCAACATGCATCTTTTTACAAATTAAGTAATAATTAGATAATCATATTTTGTTTTAAAATGTATACACATATTATACAACACTACTTATTTAAGGTCTGCCACATAACAAATGGGTATGTTATCTATTAGAATAACAATTAAATAAAAGAAATTGTAAATCATAATGTATGTTTCGGTAATATATAATAATAAATAAATATGAAAAAGTAATCTCTCCAGAGTTTTACATAGCTTTGAGCATGAGTAATAAGAGTCTCCTTTAACATTAGACAAAAATACACATTATAACCTTATATTTAATGTAATGTCATGTTGCGGTAATGATAATTTTTGATGGACTTCATCTAAAAATGTAAATATTTCCATAGGAAATATGTTTTTAAATCTTCTGAAAATAATGGTTATAGTAAGTTCAGACCTTAATCTTATATGTGCAAAAAGAAAATTGGCTTTAAGGGCATTTTAAACATTCTGATGCTGGACACCTTCTAAATCTGGATTTCGTGAGAATCACCCACCCTATGATTTCCTAACAGTCGTTTATAAAAAATATCATGGTCACCTTTTAGTCTGTATATGGGTTTTCCAAATAAACGGTGAAGAGGAGATTTCATCAGAATTTCATCTAAGGGAAATGGCTCATTCAAATGGCCTTTTTTTCATTCCTTGAAGACATAAGTTGCACAACCAAGAAGACAGTACAGCTGCTCCCAGTGTCCAGCCTTAGGAAACGACTGCAATGTAGTTTTCCACCCAACGATAATGTACAACTCTTACATAAATAGTTGCATAAATGCGTATTAAAATTGATTTTACCGATGTTATATAGAAAATGATCTTATTGACATAAGGAAACTTCTCTCTCTTGTAAAAAAGTTAGGTCCTTTGGATGCGTTACAGCCCTGACAGTATGTCACAGAACAAATTGACCTTAATGTAATTATAAAATACATGATCTATCTGAAGTAATACATATTGATTCACAGCTATTAACCTTATTGCTGCAGCTGTTTAGCTGTTGGGAAGTGGTTTTGAGTTATATCAGACAGCATGATAAGCTATCTGTGGCATATACAAATACTCCATTACACGTCAGAAGGACTTGTTCATTAAATGATGCAGCTTGTCTGTGTTTTCTCACAAAGCAGCAAGACTAGCCCAAGGGTTAAAGAAGACGTTTGTGATTAAATACCTAGAATATCATTCAAAATATAAGCACACAATGAAATCAGCAAACGTGGCACCTTGGCCAGATCCTCCTGTTATACTGCCCAGAGACTATATTAAATGTATCACTTTTATATCACTTATTTTATTTACGCAGTTTGTACCTAAAATATTTGATTTTAAAATCGGTTGTTTCGGTTTGGCGTTTTCGGTAAATTAATCTTCTCCTCCTGGAAAACTTCTTGAGTCGCTGACTCCGGAAGGTAGTTGCTCAACACACCCACTCCCCGATATGTCCACTCCTCAGCCTATATAACAGCTGACTTCCAACACAAAAACACAAGTGGCATTCAAGGAGGAAGCATGAGGTCTTGCAGTCTGTGTATCATCCTGAGCCTGGCGGTGGCAGTTTACTGCGTGCCTGTATCACAAGTCACTGAGCAAGATGAACATGATGCAGAGGTATGTATGTTTACTTCGTCTTGCATGCACTCTTACTATTTTGCATTTAGGATGTGTTCAAGATGTGCATTGGGTGGAACTATTGTTTTTCAACATGTTCTGAAGATCATTACTGACCAATAAGTATTCTCATCTTCTTTTACAGAGCTACCTGAAAAGATTCTTCAACCTAACTGAGGAGAAAGGTCCAACTGGCAGACGGGGGGTCAGCGCGGCGAGCAGGAAGCTGAGTGAGATGCAGAGATTCTTTGGCCTCCAGATCACTGGGACTCTGGATGATGACACCATTGCGATGAAGAAGAAGCCCCGCTGTGGCGTTCCAGACACCAACATTGTCAGTTTCTCCACGTTTGGAAAAATACTCAAGTGGGAGAAAAACAGCCTTACCTACAGGTGACTGATCTGAAGAGAAAATGTGTGAGAGAAACTTAATGTAGGAATGGTATGTCGTTAATTATTTAAGTATATTTTTCTGTCTTACAGGATAAAGAACTACACACCTGACATGTCCGTGCCAGAGGTAGATGACTCCATAGAGAAAGCGCTGCAGGTTTGGGCCAAAGTCACTCCTCTGAGATTCACAAGAATCCACAGTGGCACCGCTGACATCATGATCTCCTTTGTCCATCAAGGTGAGTGCTCAACAGTGTTGGGTTGTTACAGTAATGTAAAATTCTCCAACTAGGAGCACTTTTGGCACTGTGAGCTTATGGAAAATTCACTCTTTAAAAACACACTTAAAACAATCTCCCTAGCTTCATTCATTTGTCTTCTAATACAATATAAACGTGGGCAATTTTAAAATTCCGTGGAATATTATTATTTTTATTTAGTCATTTCCACCACTTTTCAATTTATGTGTTTTATTACAATATAATATTGTAAAACAGATTATATCAGATTATGTATCAGTCAACAACATCAGTGGCTACCTAATCATGTAACAAAATAAATCTTAGTACTTCTTGAACTTAATACATTTTATTTAAAGTTGCTAAATGCCACGAATTGCCACGAGTTGGGATTTTTGCATAAAGCATTTCATTTTTGCTCAGGTCTATGGTTATTTTTAAAGCCACTCACACATATATTGTAAGTAATTAACTATTAATACTTGATTTAAAATACATTTAGATCCACATCATTGGTTATTCTTATTTCTTTTCTTAAAAACTGTGTAGTGGTGGAAAGTGGTGGAAATGATGGTTTATGGTGGAAAGATTGTTTCCGTTTACTTTTACTGAAATTGCCAGTCCAACATATTTTTAACCATATATTTTATTATTTAACATATATGAGTTGAACAGTATACCTAATTAAAAAAATGATTACAAATTATATGAACCTCAAAACATTAATTTCATTCAAATATGCTGTAACTGTGTGTGTGTGTGTGTGTGTGTGTGTGTGTGTGTGTGTGTGTGTGTGTGTGTGTGTGAGAGAGAGACTGAATTTAGTGTCTGTGTGCATGAAACATCAAAATGCATGGAATGCCCCAGCTTATCAATCATGTTGTGTGCATTTGACATTAAAATGCTACCATCAACAACAGTTAAAAACACATAAGTGTAACATCATAACCATAATAACATAGGCTACTTATAAACAGGCTAGACATAACTAACATGTGTTACATAAACAACAACAGTAAAAAACAATATGTTATAACATATTATGTTCAACAACCATAACCACAATAACCTTGTGGGAGTGTGGACCGCTCTTAAGTAACAATAGTAAACAGATAACTATCATATACAATCAGAACAGATAACCATATCATATACAACCTGTATGTGGATGGTTTGAGTTAATGTGTGTCAAATGGACTCAACTCATTGCAATTTTCTAACTTATCAAATGACTGGAGCAGTTACTTATCAACTATCTGGCAAATTTCCTGCCAGGCAGTAGCATTGGGCCTCATTCACCAACCGTTCTTACGAAGAAATGTGTTCTTAAACCCTTCTTACGCACTTTTTTACAAAGATTCTGGCATTCACTAATGTTTTCTTAAGTTGGATTTGTTCTTAGCTAAGAACAAAATCTACGAACACTGAAAAGCATTCTTACGCACATTTGAGTGATGACAATTTGCTCCAAATGATTGCTTACTGCATTTTATTTAATTCTACAGTTGTTTACAATGATAGTATTGTACTGTAATGTATTTCTGATCATTTGTTGATAAAAAATCATATTATTCAAAAAAGACACTAACACTGCAATTTACATCAGCAATTAAACTGATTAAATCCTGCGTTATTTGGTGATCGATCGCTATTTATAGGGCCGAAATGCAGTGGTAGAATGTAACAAAGTACAAATTCTTCGTAACTGTACTAAAGTACATTTTTCACGTATCTGTACTTTACTTAAGTAGACTCAATAGTGCATAGCCTACTTTTGACTTTGACTTTGTTACATTTTGCAGCAATTATCTATACTTTCTACTCCACTACATTTCTACAATGTTCCGTTACATTTTCTGATCAGTTTCTCCCCTGCCAAAACGTCTTCCTGACCGTCACACGTTTGTCTCACCAGTGAAGTTTGGTTGCCGTAGATACTGTATATATGAGTTGCCATAGATACTGTATATATGGGGCACCGCTGATCCAAGCCGGCTCCGGTGCTCCAGAGGCCGGGCGCAGCGCCGCTGATCCTCGGTAATACAGCCTCCGGTAAAAGTGAAAATGAAAACGTTTGTTTTTATTATTCCCGTTTTTAAATCAAAGTTGCTGTATCTATTTCTCTCCACAGCGTCGTTTACTCCTCCGCCATGCTGCGTAAGACGCGTTCATATCTTATTTATTTGGTTGGACCTCTTCACATCTCCCCATTTGCGCTGCTTCACACACTTTATTTGCTTACTTGCATGGTTAAAGAAAATTAAATACATCCATGAATAAAACCAACCGCATTCCGAACATATTTCCGTTTCATGGTTAGGATAGGAACTTTTCTTAAAAGCCAGGCCTTGGTTGTGGTTGTGGACATCTTCAACTAGGACTACAGTTGAAAATTAGCCGACTGGCTAACACTGGCACATTTACAGAAATGTTGATTAATGTGCATTGTCCTAATATAAATAAATAAATCTTCTTCTTCTTCTTCTACTTTTACTAAAGTAAATATGTCTCTGGTTATTTGCACTTTTATTTAAGTACTGAGATTCAGTACTTCCTCCACCACGGCTCCGACAAGCTCCGACAACCTGTCTCCCAGGAGGTGCACAGGAAGTGTCATGTCCCTATATGGGAATTTTTGGTTTTCTTATGCTAATTAGGAACAACTGGCACGCGCTTTCAGTTACGAAGACGTGGGATTCATCAATCCTAAGAACACAGGTGCGAACAAATCTGCTGTTTAAGAACACGTCATGAATCCGGCCTAAACTTTTCTTAGAAACCTTCTTAAGAACATATTTAAGAGAAAACTTAGGAAGATATTGGTGAATGAGGCCCATTGATTTGAACATGGCATTTGGTCACCGGTGTAGGCTCAGGGATGAGACTACAAACATTGTCTGGTTCGTACCAGATTACATCATCACGCATCGGCCAGAAGAACCGATTACTGCCTATGCCACTCATTAGGCTCGTTCGAGATGAACTGCGCCTCGCTGTAAAGTAGACGAGAGCAGGCGGCAGCAGCAGTGACAAAAGTCTGCTCTAAAGTCGGACAGTTTTCCAGCTGATTCCAGCAGCCTTCAGGCTGAACAGGAAGTGACACAAACACTGTGGTCCGATTCCGATTTAATAAAATGTTATCAGACCCATATATCAGCTCTAACACAGTCTCCAGTTGATTTTATTATGACAGAGTAACTGTCAAAATTCTCTACATGCAATCTGTTGCTGATTTTAATTACCAACACACTGTAGATGATGATCTGAACAGATTTAGTCTCTCTGACTTCTAAATGTAACTATCAGCCTCACAACATGTGTTCTGTACACAATAAGCTTTTAAATCAGACAAATCGCAGTTAAAATGCCTCCAATTCAAAATCAATAAAGAAATTATATAAAACGTCGTCATGTTGAGTCGATTCTGAACCAATCAGCTGAGAGGCCGGCGTTTCCCAGCATGCCCTGGGTCCGCCTGCGTCCGCCTGGCTCTTGCAGTTGGTGAAAAGCAACTGCGGCCGCCTTGGTCTCGTGAGATTATCGTTGCCCACGTGTGCATGACGTCAGAGCAAGTCGGGATCAAGTCGGACACAAATCTAACCGGCATGCATTGGGCGGCGATCGCGGTGATCGATTCTGCGCAGACCTGGCTCATCTCAAACGAGCCTAGTGTTCAGTCCCTCCAGGATTTCGCGATGTTGCGATCGCACCAATTCACGCGAATTCAACCAATCACCGCGACTTTGGTGCGACTCGCAATTTTGACCAATCACCGCAACTTTTCTGCAACTTTGACCAATCATCGCGGTCTCCTGCAAAGCGTCGTCATACGTCAGCAAACTCACTTCCTTGTTTTGTTCAGAAGATGCAGCAGCATGCTCAGCAGACATGTGTGCTGCCAACGTCTCACATTTACCTACAAAAATAACAGCAAAGGACCGTGAAAAACAATCGACGATTTAGACTTTAACGATTTAAAAGTCGCTGAAGTTGCTGCCGTTTCAATCCTGGCTGTCGGCGCTCTGCAGCGGGTGGGGCTACTGCTCCGTTCCCTCCGCAACTGACGCTTGCACACACGCAAACACACACAAAGACACACACACAAACAACACACACGGTGGATGCAGGAGAAAAAGGAGATGAGACGACACGATGACCTAAATTGAGGACAGCTACGCTCGTTATTCTAAGTGCAATGATAAGTCAAAGTCAGTACTTTATCAAACTGTATGAATGTGAGTCCCAGGCCAGGTTAGGAAATTAACTAACAATGTAAAGATCAACAAGCCACTGATAGATATTTTCAAATTTGATTCATTCAATAAATTATTATTTTTTTTGTCCACCAGCCATTTTCATATTATACCAACATTTGCAGCATCCTGAGCCTTTTTGGTAAGGTTACTAGGAAATCTCAGCCCAGGATAGTTTTATTCTCCCCAAAACATGTTTCCTTTTTATTTTTAAAGAACTATACAAAACAAAAATCACAACTTTTTTGCAACTTTCACTGTCTCCCGCAACTTCTTTGCAACAAACATACAAAATACATCGTAACTTTTATCGCAATTTTTTACAAAAGCTCCCGTGAAATCAGGCATTTTGGACCGCAACAATCTCAAAAAAAGGCCTCGAAATCCTGGAGAGACTGACTGTTTTAACAAGGACACAGCTGTCGGTTGCATCCACCTCCTGGATGATGCCTGGAAATGCATCTCCATCATAGATGACGACACACCAGTTTCCAGTCAGGCCGTCACTGACTTCTTCAATGCGCTGCAGCACATTGGTGGATGTATTGTGCTGTGCTGGTGGGCCTTGTGAGAGGGCAACCGATCCTTCCGTCTGGAAGGTCACAACTTGTGGATCAAAGCAGCTGTAGCCATTTGGAGATGAACAGAAGCAACTTAGGACGCGCCAGGAGATCACACCAGGACTCTCTGAAACATTCTGGAAGGAAACAAACTCATTATTACCATGGCCAAATGACTATGAATGTTATGTCAAATCACACAGTAAATTAACTATTTGAATTTAGTAGGCTTACCTGATGGATTGTCATTGTGCCGCGAACAGTTTGAAGGTTATCTGGCATAAGAGCATCGATTGCATCAATTTCTTCATTTTCAATGAAGAACAATTTGATGTTAGTCTTCGAAGCTAGAAGCTCATTACAGAGAGATTTTGGACTTGATATATCCTTTCCCATTGCAACCATTCTGTCTGCTTTCTATTTCACTGCTGCTCCAACTCCGTCTGCAGGCCCTTTGCCATGACCAGCCTACATGAAATTCCAGGTCACATTTGTCCACCCCATCTCAAAAGGCAATGTGGACAGAAGAAAGAAATTCTTCTTGGAACGATACTGGGTGGGTTGGCCCATCACTGACAACATGAAGAGTAGTCAATCCTGGGTTTTGCTCTTTCAGAAAATGCAAAACTTTGTTTGTGTGGGCCCAGATGGCTGCTGGATCATGCCTCATGGAGGCTCAGGGAACATATGGACATCACTCCCTGTGTCGTATAGGCCACAACAGTGTGCGACGTGGCCTGTTGGTGAGAGTCACCATACTGCACTGACTGGATTTCATTCTGTTGTCCGCGAGGCCAGATGAAAACCCCAAAACAAAGAAATGGCAGAATCTATGTCATTCCTTACTTTACAACATATATAACGTTGTCAGTATACCAGGATAACTATATATTCACTTAGATAGATGTGTTTTGAGAAGCAAACTATATCATTGCTTAGAGTGTGTGTGTTGAAACCCAAAATAAATAACATATATCTTGCTTATATATTAATCTGTTTTTGCTTATGTATTAATCTGTCTTTTGCTTACATACTGATCTGTTTTTGCATTTTATGACAGAAAGAGCTTTCATTTAGAAACTGTGAAGAGTGTAGGAAAGCACCTAGACAGATAAGAAGAGCACAGGCAGGAGCTGCAGCCTTGACGGGTGCATGCAGCTGTGTGTGTGTGTGCGTCTTGAAGGCACATGTGTGGCCATACACAGCACACGAGCTGTAGAGTTCATGAAGTTCATTACTGTAACGTTATTTGTGAAGTGTTTCCTACATTACCTTACAAGGATAGGGAAGTACATAATAGTACGTCCCTTTTGATAATTTTGGGAGGAGTAAAATGTTTTTCGTTTTTTCGAGTGTTTTTGCCGAGTAGCAGCCCCCTTTTTGGGTGCCCCCTTTTGGGCTCCCTTCGGGCTCTTTTACGCGAGCGCATGAAGCCTTCTCCATCTACCCTTGCACTTTCTGTTGCATTGGGGAAGATTCATTATGCCTCTCCCAGCCGGAGGGGTTCCCTTGCACTCGCTGAGTGTAAGGGAGGAAAAAAAGAAAAAAGAATATCTCTGAGAAGCGGCTTTAAGCGGGTTAAACAGAGGCCAAAAAGTGCTTCTTCTCTCTTAGTTTGCCCAGACGCTCTTTTTGCTGTGTTTTGGGGAAGATTTATTTGCCCTCTCTGACACCAGGGAGGAGATTACCTGCACTCTTATGAGTGTGGGAGACACAGAGCCAGGAGGAAAAGAGAAGCAGCTTTAAATACCTCTGTTAGAGCTTTATTTTTATTTTTAGTTTTATTTTGTAGAGGACCACTTGCTTTTAATTTCTGCTTTTGTCACAAAATAATAAAAATCACCTGAGTCCGACTTTGGATTAGGAGAGCCAACTTTTGCCAGTTCTTTATTTTTCTCTGGGATCGTCTTGCCCGTTGTCAAAGCGGGGAGGGTTTCCCCCCTTACGGGGGTTAGTGACTCCTCTTTAACCGCCCGTGGAGAGTTGTCTCCCGGCGGGGATCAACTGACCTCCTGTTATCTCCTAGTAGGAGTGCATTTCCTTATCCGCGCGGCCTGGTCAGATCCTCTGAGCATCCCCCTCTCTCAGTCAGGCGACCAAGGAGGGCAAGGCGGGCGTCCTTGAGAAGGAAGGGACCTCCGGTGACCCTGGGAGGACGGCTGAGACCGTGAGTACTAAAGAAAAATCATTGGTTTTAAAGATCCCCTCGGGCAGTGCTTGTCATATACAGGGGGATAAGAGCCTGTGTTTCTGGGGACGTCTGGTGTAGTGTGTATCTAACCTCTTGTCTCGCCTTTGGGTTCCCTGATCCGGGCGAGGGCTTCTCCTTAGACGGAGAGCGTGTGTGCCTCTATAAACTAAATTAATCAGGGAAGCGTCAAAAGCAACTCCTTTTTAGTATAGGTCAGAACATCCGCCCCGCAGAGGGGCAACTGGTGTTTGTCCGTACGGCAGAAGAGGGCACTAGTAGGGCCGGGGGTTTGCTGTAGGGGAAGGCAATAAAAAGGGGTTGGCTCGGCCACAGCGAGCGACGCGACACCTCAGCGAGCTGCCACACTGGTCTACAATTCCCATATTTGCAGAGGTAGTTCTCGGAGAAATCCAGATGCAAAATTAAGTCTCCCTCTCCCATCTTCTCTTTGAAATGGCGGATTGCCGTGTACTGGTGCTTCATGTTATAATGTAATGGACTTCCACTCATGCCACCAAACATTCTCACCACCATCAAAGGAGGCTGTTTGCAGCTCTTTTTCTTTGCAATTAACACAATCACGGTACATGCATTCTTTTGTGCTATTCTCACAACAGAGAGAGGCCATGAGGTCGTCAATGTTGTTTGTGTTAATCACTTTACACTGCATCAACTTATCTGCCATGAATTGTTTATTGGTGTGTCTTTTGCAGAGACATGTGTCTCTATCCTGTACTCTCGGCCTAACCACCCAAAAGGGACGCCTCTTGGAGAATTGTGAGTAAGAAATCTTTTCCTCAGGAAATTCTTTTAGGAACTTCTCATGAAGATGTTGCATAGATTCATTCAAGAAGCGCTTCTGCATTTTAGTTTTATTGCTTGTCAGCGTTTCTATTTTTTCCTGTTGTGGCCCTTGAATTTTCATCCCGTGAGAGGAAGTTGATGATTTTCTCCTCAGTTGTGGTGCTAATTTTGTTTAATTGCAAACCTCGATTATACTTTAAGGTTTGTGCCCCTGTGGCCAACACAGCATTTGCAGTGGCAATACGTCGTCGCCTGTTTCGCTGATTGATCTTCCACTGTTTTCTTTTTTTTCCTTCTCCTTACTGGAGACCTCTAAGATTGGTTTCACTATTCCTCTTTCTTTTTTCCTGCGATATCTTTCTCTGTCTTTTGCTAGTTTCGGTTGATATTTAACTGGATCGGCTTTTATTCTGTCCCTGTATTCCTGTGACTTCTTGGCCAGAATCTTAAATATAAATATAGATAAATAAAAATAAATATAGAGTGTACTGGAATGGTTATATAACAGTCCAAAAGCACAAATATATCATGAGAACAAGACTCCAATTTAATTAAGTTCCAGCAATACTTCACGGAGCAAACTTCTCCGTGAACCATCACCTTATCGTGGTGAAGAGGTTTGTGTGTCTCTGTGAACCTGAGGGCTGTGTTGTCTGGAGCTTTGTGCTCCTGGTAGGGTCTCCCAAGGCAAAGTGGTCTCAGGTGAGGGGCCAGACAAAGAATGGTTCAAAAACCCCAATGAATAAGCGAGGTAGAGAGGGAGTGACCCTGCCCGGAGGAAGCCCGGGGCCCCCGTCTGGAGCCAGGCCCAGGCGGCGGGCTCGTCGGCGAGCGCCTGGTGGCCGGGTTTGCCACGGAGCCCGGCCGGGCACAGCCCGAACAAGCTATGTGGCTCCCATCTCTCCAGCCCATGGGCCCACCACCGGTGGGAGGAACCGTTGGGGTCGGGTGCGATGCCACATGGGTGGCAGTGAAGGTCAGGGGCCTCGACGGACCAGACCCGGGCGGCAGACGCTGGCTCTGGGGACGTGGAACGTCACCTCTCTGTGGGGGGAAGGAGCCGGAACTGGTGCGGGAGGTGGAGCGCTACGGTTAGATCTGGTGGGGCTTACCTCTCACGCACAGTCTTGGTTCTGGAACCATACTCCTGGATAGGGGTTGGACTCTTTTCTTCTCCGGAGTTGCCCAGGGTGTGAGGCGCCGGGCGGGTGTGGGGATACTCACAAGCCCCGGCTGGCGCCCGCTGTGTTGGAGTTTACCCCAGTGGACGAGAGGGTCGCCTCCCACGCCTGCGGGTTGTGGGGGAAAACTCTGACTGTTGTTTGTGCATATGCACCAAACAGGAGTTCGGAGTATTCGGCCTTCTTGGAGAACTTGACTGGAGTCCTGCATGGGGCTCCAGTGGGGGACTCCATTGTTCTGCTGGGGGACTTCAACGCACACGTGGGCAATGATGGAGACACCTGGAGAGGCGTGATTGGGAGGAACGGCCTCCCTGATCTAAACCAGAGTGGTTGTTTGTTGTTGGACTTCTGTGCTAGTCATGGATTGTCTATAACGAACACCATGTTCGAACATAGGGATGCTCATAAGTGTACCTGGTACCAGAGCACCCTAGGCCCGAAGGTCAATGATCGATTTCATAATCGTTTCATCTGATCTGAGGCCGTATGTTTTGGACACTCGGGTAAAGAGAGGGGCAGAGCTGTCAACCAATCACCATCTGGTGGTGAGTTGGGTCAGGGGGTGGTGGAAGACTCTGGACAGACCTGGTAAGCCCAAACGTGTAGTGCGGGTAAATTGGGAACGTCTGGAGGAGGCCCCTGTCCGACAGACTTTCAACTCACACCTCCGGCGGAGCTTTTCGTGCATCCCTGTGGAGGCTGGGGGCATTGAACCCGAGTGGACAATGTTCAAAGTTTCCATTGCTGAAGCTGCGGCGAGGAGCTGTGGTCTTAGGGTCTTAGGTGCCTCAAGGGGCGGTAACCCACGAACACCGTGGTGGACACCGGTGGTCAGGGAAGCCGTCCGACTGAAGAAGGAGTCTTTCCGGGATATGTTATCCCGGAGGACTCCGGAGGCAGTTGCAGGGTACCAAAGGGCCTGAAGGGCTGCAGCCTCTGCCGTGAAAGAGGCATAGCAGCGGGTGTGGGAGAAGTTTGGAGAAGACATGGAGAAAGACTTTCGATCGGCACCAAAGTGCTTCAGGAAAACTGTTCGCCACTTCAGGAGGGGGAAGCGGGGAACCATCCAAGCTGTGTACAGTAAGGATGGGACACTGTTGACCTCAACTGAGGAGGTAATAGGGCGGTGGAAGGAGCACTTTGAGGAACTCCTGAATCTGACTAATACGCCCTCTATGTTAGAGGCAGAGCTGGAGGATAACGGGGGATTGTCGTCGATTTCCCAGGAGGGATATCGACGACGTTGTTTGACTGATGTAGTCAAACAACTCCACAGTGGCAAAGCCCCGGGGATTGATGAGATCCGTCCAGAAATGCTCAAGGCTCTGGGTGTGGAGGGGCTGTCCTGGTTGACACGCCTCTTCAACATTGCGTGGAAGTCTGGGACGGTGCCAAAGGAGTGGCAGACTGGGGTGGTGGTTCCCCTTTTTAAAAAGGGGGACCAGAGGGTGTGTGCCAATTACAGGGGTATCACACTTCTCAGCTTCCCTGGTAAAGTCTACTCCAAGGTGCTGGAAAGGAGGGTTCGGCCGATAGTCGAACCTCGGGTTGAGGAGGAACAATGCGGATTCCGTCCTGGTCGTGGAACAACGGACCAGCTCTTCACTCTCGCAAGGATCCTGGAGGGAGCCTGGGAGTATGCCCAACCGGTCTACATGTGTTTTGTGGATTTGGAGAAGGCGTATGACCGGGTCCCCCGGGAGATACTGTGGGAGGTGCTGCGGGAGTATGGGGTGAGGGGGTCTCTACTCAGGGCGATCCAATCTCTGTATGACCAAAGTGAGAGCTGTGTCCGGGTTCTCGGTAGTAAGTCAGACTCGTTTCAGGTGAGGGTTGGCCTCCGCCAGGGCTGCGCTTTGTCACCAATCCTGTTTGTAATATTTATGGACAGGATACCGAGGCGTAGTCGGGGTGGGGAGGGGTTGCAGTTTGGTGTGCTGGGGATCTCATCGCTGCTCTTTGCAGATGATGTGGTCCTGATGGCATCATCGGCCTGCGACCTTCAGCACTCACTGGATCGGTTCGCAACCGAGTGTGAAGCGGTTGGGATGAGGATCAGCACATCTAAATCTGAGGCCATGGTTCTCAGCAGGAAACCGATGGAATGCCTTCTCCAGGTAGGGAATGAGTCCTTACCCCAAGTGAAGGAGTTCAAGTACCTTGGGGTTTTGTTCGCGAGTGAGGGGACAATGGAGCGGGAGATTGGTCGGAGAATCGGCGCAGCGGGTGCGGTATTGCATTCAATCTATCGCACCGTTGTGACGAAAAGAGAGCTGAGCCAGAAGGCAAAGCTCTCGATCTACCGGTCAGTTTTCGTTCCTACCCTCACCTATGGTCATGAAGGCTGGGTCATGACCGAAAGAACGAGATCCAGGGTACAAGCGGCCGAAATGGGTTTCCTCAGGAGGGTGGCTGGCGTCTCCCTTAGAGATAGGGTGAGAAGCTCAGTCATCCGTGAGGAGCTCGGAGTAGAGCCGCTGCTCCTTTGTGTCGAAAAGAGCCAGTTGAGGTGGTTGCTCGGGAAAGGGAAGTTTGGGGTCCCCTGCTGGAGCTGCTCCCCCCGCGACCCAACACCGGATAAGCGGACGAAGATGGATGGATGGATGGATGCTAAGCTACAAAAACAGCATATATGTCATGTCCAAAGCTACGCCTGTAATTTCTCAGAGGTGGAAATGACGGAGGTGGAAATGACATTTTAGCAGTTTTTCTGCAATATTAGCACACCCTCATGTCAGGCTTAGCTAGTTTTGGACTTAGCATGTTGTTTACTAGTAATAAACATAAATATATTATTTCCATATTTGTTGTACATAATTCAACCGAAATACAGCCAAGGTGGAAATGACGCTGAATAAAAATACTCTGTATAAAAGCTTGAGTTACCTTGATTTATTTTCTTGTGCTGAAGAGCACATGTGCCTGAAGTCTCATCTTCAACTAATGCCTCTTTTTCATTATTATTTCCATGGTTACCAAGTAAATAAAATATTTAAGGTGGATTTTCTTGAGGGAGGTGGAAATGATGGAAAACCTGGGGACAGACTTATTTTATTCCAAAAATAGATTAAAATTATGATATACATATGGAATTTCGAAGGTATGATATTATGTCATTTGTCCTTAAGACAAACATGTTAAAAAATATTTTTAAATTGATCCTTTAATATAATATTTTAACATTCAAAGGGGGCCAGTCTGTGTTGGGGACAAGCATAAAACTGCAAAATCTGCTAATAGACAGCCTTGCAAAAGCATTTTTAAAAGAAAACATGAGCAAGATTTGGTGGTTACTAGAATGTTGGAGCATGAACTTCATAATGACAATGTATTTGTACATTTTTTTGTTTTTTTATTTACAAAAAAGGCAAAGGACACAAAAGTGCCTGTAGTTGGAGAATCACCCGTTACTACTGAAAATTTGGTAACGAAACAGTTCCTTTTGTAAATTCGGCGCAACGTTACTTTTCCCAGGGACAGATTTGACAGCGACACTGCCTTCTCAGCTGCACGCTCACAAGCTCCACATGGGACGTGACAGAGACTGGTAGTAGCGGAGCAATGCTGCAGCCAAAGCTAACTTTTGAGAGCGTTTTTAGCTTCATGGCTTTTTACTGGACCGCGCTCTGAGTGGAGAGCTATGTGACACATGCCACTACATCGCTGAGGACTGGTGCTTAAATCGGCTGTCCTACAAACAGAGCATGCCAGGCAGACACAAACCTGATAACCTCACAGATGGATGCCGTGGAGATGGGCTCATACATAGACTAGGCTACACGCAGCGGACCGCTGTGGACTTGTGTCGGTCGCATGGACACTCAAGGACTTTCAGAAAAGAGGCTGCATGTGTCTATGACAATGCACGGACCATTGTGGCTGCGCGACCAGTACTACAAGTAGATATGGACATTACACATTAACACCGTGTAATGCCGATGACCTGCCGATGTGCATTCAACCCGCGCTGGACTCGTTCATAATGAATCAGCCGTCACTCTGTGAGTAGAGAATCTGCAATGTAGCCTAGTTCAGACACTTCACTGATAAACCATGGATTGGCTTTATGGTCAAAGATAGCTTTTGTATAATTAACTTCAGTCTCTGCCAGAGACACCTGCTTTTAAAAGTAACGTAAAAGTAACGAGTAAATTAAAAAGTTACTTTCCATAGGGGGTAATAAGTAAAGTAAAGGATTACTTTTTTAAGAAATAACGAGTAACGAAGAAACACTACTTTTTAAAAGTAACTTCCCCAACACTGGTGCTCAATAACTTTTCCTATCTCTCCCAGTTATATACTCTCTCTGTGCTCAGGTTATTGGTTGTAATGTCCCATAAAGCGTCTCTGCTGTAACTACATGTGTTTGCTGTGTCTTGTATCACATTGGGCAGCTGATCAATAATAGCGCTAAGATGCATTTTAAAAACCCTGTTCTGATTTGCGTTTTTTTACACTAATTCATGGCTTGCCGCTCTATTTGGTTTGGAAAACCTGACAGGAGTATGATTTCTTGTCAACAGAACATGGTGATTATTACCCCTTTGATGGCCCTGGTGTATTTCTTGCCCATGCCTTCCCCCCAGGCCCTGGCACTGGAGGAGATGTTCATTTTGATGATGATGAGAACTTCACTTCCCGCTCAAATACCGGTCAGTTTGTTCTCTTGTACTCACTAACTGCTACTGTCAGTGTATGTTTTGACATGCTATAATCATGGAGAGGAACTGTAACTAACCTGTACTTCTGTGTTTCCTGCTGTAGGCTACGTCCTCTTCCTGGTGGCTGCCCATGAGTTTGGCCACTCCCTGGGCTTGTCTCACTCTGATGATCCTGGTTCTCTCATGTACCCTGTGTACTCATACAATAACCCAGACACCTTTGTTCTGCCACTGGATGATGTCAACGGCATCCAGTCTCTCTATGGTTAGTACTAACTGGCTGGATCATCCATGATCCAGCCAGATAGAATGCAAAACCGATTTTACCTTGTCATAGTTGAATTATGACAGTTTAGTGGGTAACTAGGACATACATAGAACCTCTAAATCCCATTGACACCTCTTTCCTCTGCAAATCTCACAATTTGAAACTGCCTCTGAAAATGGGCAAATCTCAACAAGCCGCCTAGTTGACGTCAACTCGGCAGCTCCTCCTCATTTGGCTCTAGTCTCTATGTTTGTCACGCCCCAACATTTACATTGGCTATACAACTGACCTGAGATCAGTTAGTCTTCTGAATCTAGGTCGGGCAGATCTCAGAAATTGTATACATTGTTCATCTGCTATTTTACCATTAAATTCACTTCTGAGACTTTTTTATGCGAGAAATCAACTATGTAGAGGTCAAATATGGGCCGTTTTATGAAAATGTATGTCTAATTGCAAATTTTGTCCGACTGTGTGTTGGAGTTCAGCGGCCGGTGCTACCTGTGTTTCTGCCTCGCCGCCTGGCCTGCTTTCCTTCACAGACACCGGCCTGCTGTGAGCTCGATTGAGCTCCGTCACGGCTGGCAGCCCACAGCACTCCCTACCCGCGCAAAGTCACCGTTTTGTGGGTGAATGGACTACTAAACGCAGCTGCTCTGACAGAGCTCCAGGGCCTGCAGCTCCCCTCTTCCTGCTAAATGCCCCGTGTGTGTGAGTGAGAGCGCGGTCAGCGAGCTTGTTACGCCAGCAATCTGTTACCACAGGTTCCAGTTAATCTTATAATGTGTGTATTCATAAAGTGTTGAGTTATTTAAACAAACGATTGGGGAAATAAACGCTTCTTGTCCGCGAGTCTCATTGATAGAGCCCGCGGTGAGCTGGAGTCCATCAATGTGAGCTAGCTAGCCTCCTCCTAACGAGACCTCTGAAATTCACAAAAAGGCATTAAAATTGATTAAAGTGTTAGCTAAGCTTTATAGGACATTGGGGTAGATGTTATATAAGTGGCGTGACAAAATTCAAACTGTAAATATACTATAGTTATGCCGAAAGTGTAGCTAGCTGGCTGCAATCTTTTCACATTGTATTGAATGGGACATATAGCTAGCTAGCTGCTTGTCCTAACAAGACGCCTCGCGTTCATAAAAATGCCTTAAAATCAAATCGGACACAACGGTTAGCTTTATAAGACATTGGGGTAGATGTTATATAAGTGACGTGAAGAAATTCAAACTGTAAATATACTATAGTTATGCCGAAAGTGTAGCTAGCTGCAATTGTTTCCCATTGTATTGAATGGAACATATAGCTAGCTAGCGATCATCCTAACAAGACGCCTCGCGTTCATAAAAATGCCTTACTATCAATTCGGACACAACAGTTAGCTTCATAAGACATTGGGGTAGATGTTATATAAGTGGCGTGACAAAATTCAAACTGTAAATATACTATAGTTATGCCGAAAGTGTAGCTAGCGAGCTGCAATCGTTTCCCATTGTATTGAATGGAAAATATAGCTAGCTAGCTGCTCGTCCTAACAAGACTCCTCGCGTTCATAAAAATACCTTAAAATCAAATCGGACACAGCGGTTAGCTTTATAAAACATTGGGGTAGATGTTCTATAAGTGGCGTGAAAAAATTCAAACTGTAAATATACTATAGTTATGCCGAAAAGTGTAGCTAGCTAGCTGCAATCGTTTCCCATTGTATTGAATGGGACATATAGTTAGCTAGCGCTCGTCCTAACAAGACTCCTCACGTTCATAAAAATGGGGTATGGAGAAAGCCCAGCAGGCTGCCGCTTTCTCGTCAGAGAGTGTGGAGCTCCTAAAGTCCGACACATCTTACCAAATTTGCCATTAGCCATCAATTTTCGTAAAATGGCCCATATTTGAGCTTTATATAGTTGATTTCTCGCATAAAAAAGTCTCAGAAGTGAATTTGGTAATGAAACATTGCAGTTTCTGGAATATGAGATTCTGTCGCGTCTCTAATGTGTGTGTATTGGGGATTCGCTCAACCAATCAGCACGTGTCTCTAATGTGTGTGTATGGGGATTCACTCAACCAATCAGCGCGCGTCTCTACGTGTGTGTATGGGGATAAGGCTCAACCAAGCAGCGCACAGCTCATATAAATATTCATGAGCATACCATATTTGGAAGAAAAGCTCTTGTTACAAATAGGGACAAAACACAGGGACGCATAAGGGTCTATAAAATATCAACCAGGCCATTTTCAGCCCAACCAATGTTACATACCCCATTAGGAGACCATAAGGAACAGTGTGAAATACCCTATATAATCATTCTATCACCCCTTTAACCAGTTTGTATCATATCCTACGAAAATGTATGCACACCAATTTGTTTGATATCCTACGAAATCACGACTGCTGGCTGGTCATGTGACGATTAAGTTTAGCGGCCAGTTAAGTTTATCTGCATAAAGGTTACTGTAAGCCGGGTACAGGGCACAGTGAGGAGACGGTCCTTTCAGGGGCTGTTGCAGTTGAGTTTAGCCGACAAAATGTTAACGTCAGTTAAGTTCAGACAGCAGAACTTGTAAACAGTGCACTCTCGTGCACACGTTTAATAGGCGTTCCCTCTCGGGAGCAGGCAGAGTGTTGCTTATGTGCATTTTTTCAAAAAGTACAGAGGGCGGTTCTTTTCTAAAATTCGGGAAAATCCTCCACTATACCTTTAAGTAGTACTCCAGGGACATGAACACACGTTTCCTGGGTGAAAGTCTCACCAGAGCGGTCTTATACAGCAGCATTCAAAATGATAATAAATACGTGGAATACATACAATTTACAGTGCATTACTTTTCATAGCTGTACCCAGATAGCAAGCATATTTGTGCCGATTCCGGCTGAAAAGCGCTACTGTCGGCTCAGTGTCCGCATCGGAGTAAAGATAATGGGCCAGAGTCGTGCCAACTGTGTACACAACACTTCTGGCTGACATACGGCTTTTTATGAAGAGCCAGTGTCGGCTTAAAGCAGTTTTACTCTCGCTGGCTCAAATACGGTGTTTTATTAATGGGCCAGTGTCGGCTAGAAGCAGTTGTACTAGTGTCAGTTCCGTACTCGGTGTAGCTGTGTATTTTTACCGTCGGCCCGAGTTCGTTTTGTCACAGTCGGGCCACAACGAGAATTATGGAACTCGGCCGCCTGAAAAAACAAGTTTTGGCGGTTAAATTCTAGGACTCTGCCGGAGATTTGCAGTCTGCAGAAGATTTCATTTTCGGGAGGAACATTTTCAGTGGCAGAAAAGGCAAGTAATTAAATTTAATGTTCATTACAGTGTTGTATTACACTTAGAAGCTGTTGTTAATGTCAAGAAGAATTGTATTTTAATATCTTTATAACAATTAGATCGTTTGTGATGATAGGCTATCAGAAAACATTCTGATATGTTATCCCAAATAGGCTAGATGAGTGCGATCTCATTGTGTAAATTTAATTAATTATCTTGTTTTATTATTATAACTGCTCCAGTGCACTATAGCTAATCCAATGATTTGGAGTTATTTTGAGTGTTAGTTCATTCAACGCCAGCGTCGATTCATCTGTTGAATGAATGGGCTATATCAGGCCTAGCATTCTGTGACCCATTGAATTACGTAGCCAATTCTGTTACATAGCCTATATATATATATATATATATATATATATATATATATATATATATATATATATATATATAAATATATATTTCAACTAAGGGCGATAGATAGATATTAATATAATATTAAGATAATATTAAGAAAAGTTTGCTTACTCAAAGTGTTTTGGTTTGACATTAATGGATGTGTGTGTGTGTGTCATTTCTTCCTCCAGAGTCAACATTGGAACCAGCAACAAACATGTCGTAGTTTCTGGACCACATCTGGCCCGGGGACCAAGCCGAGTCTCAGCCAGATCTGTCTTACAGTGTCTGGGCCAGAACTGGGCCACATAACACTGTCACTTTACAGTATCTGGGCCAAATAAAACACTGTCACTTTACAGTGTCTGGGCCAGAATTGGGCCACATAAACAAAAACAATCATTTTACAAGGTGTGGGCCTCATCTGGGCCGGAGGGACTGGTTTTGTGTCTATTTTCCATGTATGAACCAGTTTTGGGCCGGGGGCCCAGCCAGAACTGGGCCAGAATTGTAGCAAGGATGTGGCCCTGTGGTGGGCCAGACAAATTTTGTTATGTGGGTATGCACGAATGGTTCAAAAGAACAGCCTGTTGTACACATAGCACTTGATAACACTTGGTTTTATGTTATTGTGGTAATGAGATTCTGATTTTATTTAACCTCCAGGTCCAAACCCTGATACGGATGGAGATATAGATAAACCTCAGCCCCCCACCACCCCTGATGCCTGTGATTCAACCCTGGTCCTGGATGCTGTCGCCACCCTGCGAGGAGAGATGCTCTTCTTCAAGGACAGGTAATGCAGACATACAGTAGAAAAACAAATCTGAATGCTGAAGTCCATTAAGAGTGTTTTCTCTGCACACAATATGAATTATAAACTACTTGATGTTCTTGTGTGTTCTCAGCTTCTTCTGGCGGAGCTACCCTCAGAGCAATACACCTCAGCAAACTCTCATCACAAACTTCTGGCCCGAAGCCCCCACCCACATTGACGCTGCTTATGAAAGCCAACAGTCAGACAGAGTCCTTCTCTTTAAAGGTATGTGTTCTCCTTATCTATCTGAGGTTCCTAATCTGACAATATTGTCAAGACTACCTTATGTATCTTATGTACATGCCTATATTAACAAGTATTTTCTTCTGATATCGATACAGATCGGAGAGTGTGGGCTTTCAGTGGCTATGATCTTGTGAGAGGCTATCCTAAATCAATTTCCAGTTTTGGTCTGCCCAAAAGAGTGAAGAAAATCAATGCGGCGCTCTATGACGTGGAATCTGCCAAGACTCTGTTCTTTGTAGGCAGCTCTTACTACAGGTGCGTTCAAATGATGTGAAATGAATTCAGGTGCAGAGGTGTCAAGTAACAAAGTATAAATACTTTGTTACCTTACTTAAGTAGAAATTTTGGGTATCTATACTTTACTGGAGTAATTATTTTACAGCATACTTTTTACTTCTACTCCTTACATTCTCAAGCAATTATGTGTACTTTCTACTCCTTACATTTTAAAAATAGCCTTGTTACTCCTATTTCAGTTCGGCTTGTTTCTCATTCCGGCTCGTCATCGTTCAAAAACACACACAAAAAAAATCCTATCCAAATCGCTCCATCCGAGGAGAGTGAATTTGATTGTGGTTGGATGAGAAGTATAAACATAGCTATTCCAACACCCTATTGGTTTGTATGCGATCCATTGCACCTGCACAAACCCGGTGCTAATACGCCACCGGTGCTTTAACGACTGTTATCTACCGGACGGAATAATAACGCGGATTTCGGTGCCTTATTAGGTGCCACTTAAATGCCTGCGCTTCTCTCTGATGCTCCAAAAACGGACGTTAAAGGGAAGTGAAGCCGCACGGGACGCTAGTTAACACTACAGTTGGCAGCAGCTAACGTTAGCCTAGCGTTAGCTAGCAGCTGGAGTAAACACGGTTAAAATGCTGACAGCTAAACGGTGTAAAAGTGTGTCTGTATTTCACTAGAGGATTGTAACACCAGACTGTAGCTGCTGTTGTTTGAAAAACACAGAAGAGATGTGTCACCTTTTTCAGCCCTTCTGAGTTTGCAGGTATGATTTTAATATAACATTATTATAGTCATTATGGCCTTTAGAAATTTTTTTTTTGTGGAAGTGGGGTTTTGTCCCCACGTTTTGGGGTTAAGCTTTTGTCCTTAATGGCATTTTTTCCCCCTTACATCAGGGGTCTTCAACGTTTTTTAAGCCAAGGACCCCTGAGATGTAGCAGGGACCCCCTACTACATGTTGTATGAAATTAAGTTGCATATTAAACTGGGCCTACAATAACTGTTAGGGCAACCTAAAGCCTTCTTACATACCCTTTTTTCATAAGCTATTAAAATATTAATTGTTGGCATGATTTTATAAATCATATTTTAATGTTACATATGTGGCACAGTAAATCTAGGATTAACTGTATCTGTGGGCTGATATCTTACTGACTACCTTACCTATAGGCCAGTAAGCCTATCATCAGTGGGAATGAGATTTGTAGGCCCCCCTGCAATAACCCTAAGGATCCCCTGTCGAAGATCTCTGCCTTACATTACTTTTACTTTTATACATTAAGTAGTTTTTAAACCAGTAAAAAGCTTGAGTTGATACTTCAACTTCTACAAAAATCTTTTCAAACCCTAGTATCTATACTCTACTTGAGTAATGAATGTGAATACTTTTGACACCTCTGTTCAGGTGACGTAGGTGTGATGATGTTTTACAAGACGGTTTACAAATTTTGAATCAGTCTAATTATTGTCTCTTTCCTCAGTTATGATGAGGCCAAGAAGACCATGGACCAGGGATTCCCCAAGCGAGTGCATCAGACATTCTCCGGCCTGACCGGCAAGGTGACTGCAGCTTTCCAGTACAGAGGTGAGTAGCATTCAAAGCTGACCTGAGAATTCCAAGTCAAAACAACTGAAATGAGATTTTTTTTGTACATGAACTAACATTGAGTCTCTGTTCTGCAGGTTTTACTTACATCTACAGCGGACCGTACATGTTTGAGTACAGCCTGAGGACCGGGAGGTTGTTCCGGGTGCTGAGGAACAGCTACTTCCTGCGCTGCTCTAACTTCTAGAGCAGTTTACTGGCCAAGCTGTTTATGTAGCCACTCTGAATGAGAATGAAGGAAACAGAGTTAAAGTGTCCATGCCTATGCAATAATGTATCTTATAACAACTCAGTCTCACGTCAGTTTGTGATGGCATTACGAAATTAAATCTATTAGAACGTGATACCATTACGTTATTGTGAAGATTTATGTGTTGGGGTCATGTTTTTTATACTAATGTATTTCAATGAGAAGCATCTTACGTAATCACAGCACGAAACCTTCTGCCACTCGGCTGCAGCAGAGAAGCTGGGTACAGCTTTGATATTATTGGTATTTTTAGCCCAATAATCGCTGTTTTAATCAACATTTATTCACCAGATCTTATCACGGCTTATATATATTTCTTTTAATTATTTTGGTCTATTTCGGCCAGGGAAGCTGGATTGCTTTGTTGTTTATTGATATTTTTAAAACTATAACGCTACATCTTTCAACATGTATTTTGCTGTTATCGTGGTATGCATTTCTTTATTTTAATAATATTATTTCGGTCTTATTACCGGTGAAATATTACAGTAAATAAGACAGAACAGTAAGCTACGATATGAGCCGAGCTGGGCGCATTCAAAGCCGATGTCCCACGATGCAATGCAGGCATTCATTCACAGAATCAGACGGCGATCAGCAAGTCTATAACGCCAGTATCGCTTCAATGTACGTAAGGGATCATGTAGAGCTTTGTTATAGAGAACACAACAACGACGGGGTGATCAGGACCCCGACGCCAATCTTCTTCTAGCGGATTTATTGATAGCTCTCCTCCGGAGGGAACAGAACTGCGTCCATGGCAACGCTCTGCTATGCATGGCAACGGTGTGTTATACTTAGCAACGGTCTGTTATCAAGAAAATAAAAGACCTTATTCTACATTAGAATATAAGCAAGCCATGTAATAAATATATCCGTAGTTTTGTCAACGGCAACACGACAACACGTTGCTCAGTTTTGTTCCAGTAAGTTATGCATCGTTATGACGTTTAAAAAAAATCAGCTGAAGACTCTGGAAGTGACATCGTAATTACTGCTCGGCGGATAGAAAAGATACAAATACATAATTTTCGTAATTTTGATGTTTTTGTCTAACGTTACATTTGAGGAGTTAAACAATAAAGATAGCATCAATAATAAAATACAGTTTCATGTATTTGTCTCATGTATTGTGTGCTCGGCCGGCCGGCGGGCGGCATCAATCTGAAACGGAATGAAGCCCAGTCACGGCAGACAGCAGAAAGAGGAGCCGAACACATCCTCCTTATATATTGGTATATTTCTCATACTGTAAGTAGAAGTTGGTAGTGTAGAATTTTGGATACAACCTGGGTTTTTTTGGGATGGGGAACACACTGGTGTCATCAGATTTTAAAAATAGAATCGTTAAATAAGTGAAAATAGCTTATTACCATATTTGACAGTGCTTACAGTGAATAAACTTTGGAGACCATATCTACATGATAGCTGAGGTCCAGAGCTTTCTATAACAGCTGGTTTTATGTGTGTAGAACCTTCTGTTGCTAAATGACAAGCCTTCAAACATGGACTGGGTTCAAGGTTCAGAGGTCAATATTTCAAAGCAGGAGTAATGTATGCTCTTCAGACTGACATATGTTCCTCTCCAGGTTGAGACCTTTCCAACGATGTGTTTGCTATAGTCCTACGACAAGGTTTTAATTTTCACATATCATAGGGACCATTTTGCAAGCTATACTTTATTATCCCCAGAGGGATATTTGCATTGAGTTCAAATGCTTCCCAAATAATACTTGACATATTGTTTTATCATACAGATGATAAAAAAAATGAACAAAGTGATATGTAGTCAGATTGAAGCACATCACACAGCCACAATCTATCGCTCATCTTTCACAAACAGTGAGCAACACACAACCCTATATGCATCATATCATGTAGCTATTCCCTGCAGCCTCAAGCAATATTATTTAAAGTTTTAATTGAGGTAGGTCCAAATTAGGGCTATAGTTTAGAATTATTTAGTTTACATTAGGGTACCCATTTCTTCTGCCAGAAGATAAGAGCTACTTGGCATGGAGAATAAAGATTGATCAGACCATATTATCTGTGCTCCCCTGAATAGTAAGCTTTAAATGAGATGTTTTTAGATATTGCTGACATATTAATATGCTCTGTAATGCAGCCTTGTATAACATAAACCCTCTGATTCACTGTGAGTGTCTGCTCTAAATGATAAGACACACTTTCATCACGGGCCTTCCAGCCAAAGCTGCCTATAGGAGCAGAGACGATTGATTGGTTCATCATTTATGACCTCTGATACCCTCTGACCCATGTCACGAGCAACTCCACGAGCAACTATAATCTGTCCCAGCCACGCTCGCGTCTAAAGTCAAGAGGAGACCATGCCTTCACTGTTGTTGGTCCTAGGCTGTGGAATAGCCTCCCCGTCTCCTTGAGATCGCTGTCCTCTTTATATGAGTTTAAACTCAAACTAAAGTTTTATCTCTTGGAGTGTGCATTTCTCTAAATTCTTATTTTTATTTATGGTTTCTGCTGTCTGAAGGATGTTTTATTCTATTATCTTTCCTGACTCTTGTTATGTGAAGCACAGTGGTCAACTTCTGTTGTGTTTACTTGTGCTATACAAATAAATGAAAGGAAATGAATGAATGAATGAATGAAACTCCTCTGTGAAATGGTTGAATGAGATTGTTGGTATGGCACCACATTCTGGTCTCTATTTTAGCAGAATATGCAAAAGTGCTTGTGTCTGTGTGCAGTAGGCTAGGGTAGAAGTGTACCAAAAATGCCAAAACACATGTTTGTGTACACATACCCATACAAAGCTATACATCTCTGTGAACAAAAACCTCAGCAAAAATCTGCTTAAAATGCTTCCTAAAACTATAGCCCCTTCTTAATTTTGAAAGTCTCAGTAAAGGCTACAAAGGTTATAGCTACAAGCTCTAACCATGCTGATTGATATGAGGATCATCTTCTGAATAATAATTAATATGATAGGCCTATATTATTATAAAAAAGTCAGTTATTTAAAACAACTAATAATGCAGTGTGATGTTAAATCAAATTAAGTCCCACGCATAAATATCCTCATGTTGTTTTTCCCCTTTAGACTTTGCTATTAACATTCATCAACTGCAAAATTAGAAAATTGCATTTTTAAATAACATGCAATAATATGCATGGAAAATAAAATAAAAAGTGCTTCTCTTTGTAAGTAGTTTATTTTTTGTTTTTCACAACAGTAACCTACAAGTCAAAACAAATGCCCATTAGTCCAACAAGCCATTAGGCTGTAGTTCTAAACACTCAACTGTAGTTTGTTTATATAGGCCTAGTATTTTTCTGCGACAAAGCAAATCAAAGTGCTTAGCATAAAACACAATTTTTTCATTATTGGTATTTTTATTGTATAAATTCTCACATACAACGTGCAGCAATTTGTTTTATTTTTTTACGTGCAGTAATCTTTTCTATCCGCTGAGTGGTAATTACTACGTCACTTCTGGAGTCTTCAGCTGATGTCATTTAGCAACAGAAGGTGCTACACACATAAACCCAGCTGTTATAGAAAGCTCTGGACCTCAGCTATCATGGAGATATGGTCACCAAAGTTTATCCACTGTAAACACTGTCAAATATGTTAATAAGCTATTTTCACTTATTTAACGATTCTATTTTTAAAATCTGATGACACCAGTGTGTTCCCCATCCCAAAAAACCCCAGGGTGTATCCAGAATTCTACACTACCAACTTCTACTTATGAGAAATATACCAATATATTTAAAAACTACAACTCCCACTATAGACGCGGCCCAGAATCTGTTACAAAGCTTGAGCGCTTGTAGTTCTTCCGGGGTGGGTGGGAGGACGTGTTCGGCTCCTCTTTCTGCTGTCTGCCGTGACTGGGCTTCATTCCGTTTCAGATTGATGATACGATGCATAACTTAAAGGAACAAAACTGAGCAACGTGTTGTTGGTGGTGACAAAACTACTGATTATATATATTTATTACATGGCTTGCTTATATTCTAATGTAGAATGTGGTCTGTTATTTTCTTGATAACAGACCGTTGCTAAGTATAACACACCGTTGCCATGCATAGCAGAGCGTTGCCATGGACGCAGTTCTGTTCCCTCCGGAGGAGAGCTATCAATAAATCCGCTAGAAGAAGATTGGCGTCGGGGTCCTGATCACCCCGTCGTTGTTGTGTTCTCTATAACAAAGCTCTACATGATCCCTTACGTACATTGAAGCGATACTGGCGTTATAGACTCGCTGATCGCTGTCTGATTCTGTGAATGAATGCCTGCATTGCATCGTGGGACATCGGCTTTGAATGCGCCCAGCTCGGCTCATATCGTAGCTTACTGTTCTGTCTTATTTACTGTAATATTTCACCGGTATTAAGACTGAAATAATATTATTAAAATAAAGAAATGAATACCACGATAACAGCTAAATACATGGTGAAAGATGTAGCGTTATAGTTTTAAAAATATCAATAAACAACATAGCAATCCAGCTTCCCTGGCCGAAATAGACCGAAATAATTAAAAGAAATATATATAAACCGTGATAAGATCTGGTGAATAAATGTTGATTAAAACAGCGATTATTGGGCTAAAAATACCAATAATATCAAAGCTGTACCCAGCTTCTCTGCTGCAGCCGAGTGGCAGAATGTTTCGTGCTGTGATTACGTAAGATGCTTCTCATTGAAATACATTAGTATAAAAAACATGACCCCAACACGTAAATCTTCACAATAACGTAATGGTATCACGTTCTAATAGATTTAATTTCGTAATGCCATCACGAACTGACGTGAGACTGGGTTGCTTATAATATAGAATTTAATTTTTACACACGTATGGCTTCATACACTGTAAAAATTATCAGGGTGGTTCTACTTAAAAATTTAAGTTCAATTGCTGCCTTAAAAATGTGAGTTAACCCAACGTTTAGAATAGTTTTGTTTCAACTCTCGAAGTTAAGTTATAGAATATGTTTAATTAATGATCATTTATTGTTTGAACTTGATACTGTGAGTTAAAACAACTATCAATATTACATTGTCCACTCAAGGAAACTTGCTTCCTCTTGTCAAGCAAAAACACAATTATATGCTATTTCAACTCACAAAGGTAAGTTAGAGAAGATGTTTAATCAATGATCATGTATTGTTTGAACTTGATACTGTGAGTTAAAACAACCATCTATTTTACATTGTATATTCAAGGAAACTTGTTTCGTCTTGTTAAACAAACATACAATTCTACACTCTTTCAACTCACTTGTTTAACTAATTGTATTCATACCAAATATATTTTCAAGTTAGGTGTACTCATTTTTTTTAAGGAAGCAATTGAATTTATACTTTCAAATTAAGCAGACTAATGTTTTTAATTTTCATCCCGCATCTCTACTAATAGCAAATTCACCAGTTTCCTAAAATATCACACTGAATAAACTTAAGCTATTCAAAAACATTTAAACCGCCATTAAAGCCTTCTTCAAATACACTTGTACATGAATGTTGAGACAAGTCTGAAAGTCAATGTAAATAAAATATTTATCTTAAAAAAGCATACTTGGCAAAATTATTATCTGTAGTTGTCAAATGTTGCAAAATAGGGCCCAGATTCAATTCAATTCAATTTATTTATAATATCAAATCATAACAGTTATCTCGAGACACTTTACAGATAGAGTAGGTCTAGACCACACTCTATAATTTCCAAAGCCCCAACAATTACAGTAATTCCCTCAAGAGCAACCATCAGCAGTGGCTGTTGCAACAGTGGCGAGGAAAAACTCCCTTTTAGGAAGAAACCTCGGCAGACCCAGACTCTTGGTAGGCGGTGTCTGACGGGGCCGGTTGGGGGTGTGATGAACAGTGGCAATAATAGTCACATTAAAGATAATGGAACAGTGACTTTTAAGGTAGTCGTTGTAGTTCATGTCATAGCAGGGCACATTGTGGCATGCTGAGTAGTGCAGTCTCCTATACCGGATCCTGACTACTCTGTGTATATGAACATCGCAGCAGGGCGTTGCAGGATGTAACGTGGCACTGCAGAACACGGGTGGATGCAGCGGACACAGCAGGACGCGGCTGGGCATTGCAGGGAATCCCTGCAATGCCACATAAGGACTTAGTAATAAGCAGTTCTGGGACAGGATGCATACTAAAGGAAACAAGTGAAAACAGAGATGAGAGAGCAGCTCAGTGTCTCATAGGAAGGAAAGAACTTCCCCGGTAGTCTAGAATTATAATAGCATAACTAAAAGAGGCAGGTTAGCTTAGAGAGATGTGCCTGATTGGGCTTGAACTCTCCCCTGCCGGATCGGGCTGTAATGGCCTGCCTCCCTCTACTCTCACTATATTATTGATTATTTGATAAATAAATCTGATGACTACAAAGAGAAGCAGGTGGGCCGGGTTAGGCGGACGCTGTAACTCCTCACTCCCTAACTATAAGCTTTATCAAAGAGGAGGGTTTTCAGATTACATACAGACGTGGACAAAATTGCTGATACCCTTCCGTTAAAGAAAAACCTACAACAATCTCTGAAATCAACTGAAAATTAACCGATAACAATCAGACATTGCTTTTGAAATTTGGTTTTGGAAATAATTTGACCATAGGGGGAAAAGAGCAAAATTTATGACCAATCAAAGAGACTGATAATATGAATGGTAACCAAAGAAAAACAGATTATCCATCTCGGCGATTTGTCATAAATTTTCCTCTTGCAGTCACCTCCAGGGAGGTTGCCTACAGTCTTGTGGATGTTAAACTTAAAGATGAACTGAACTGAAATAATCAGCGTTGATAATGTGTTGGTTATGACAAATAAAAATTAATTACACTAAAAATTTTAATTATAAAAAAAATCAATATAGCTAACGTTTGTTAGTATTAGAACGCTGACAATTTCGATGACGTCACTGGCATGGTAGGACCTGCTACAGTGCAGCATATTAAATACACATGAAAATTTGTAATTTTAATGGCATGGGTTACGCATTTGATCCTGTGAGGGACAGGCCTGTAGTGTCTGACTACCACCACATGGAGGATGAACAGTTTCAGGCTACACCTACAGTACAGGGTCGTGTGGGGGGGAGTGACCAGGGAGTGATTGGTGAGTGTGTGGGCGCTGCCGGAGCATGGACACTGCAACTGAATCCATCTGTGATTGGACGAATTCATCCAATGGGATCGCTTGTTAAGTTACCTGCACGCAAAATGTTAAAACCAAAATAAATAAAGTTTGAAAAAAGAAAAAAAAAGTCCGCTGCACATAGGAGAGTCATCTCAGGTTGACCGTAGATGACCGGAGGATTCACGAGTTTTGCCGTTTACTTTAGCTAGGCTAGTGTAGAGTTGGCTGATTCTTTCCTTGTGGTCGTGATGGATATTGCACAAATGGATACTGCACAGATACCTCTTACTATGGAACTAGCAGCTTTTTCTGCGAGTTGACATAGTTGCATCAACTATGTGTCCTGAGGCTGTGGACACCAGCTAGCATTAGGGTGAGTAGAAAGGGACATGGGATTCTGTTTATAGAGTTCGGGATCGTTTCGTCACGTCGCAATGCATTGTGGGAATCACTGTACGGAAGTAGTTGTATTGTATAGCATAGCTGTATAGTAGGCTGATAGTAGGCATTAGGTAATTGAAATTGTAACGTTGGTCATTTGAGAATATTAGGTTTTATTTAGGTTATTTTAAAAGGAGAATTCCGGCTAATTTTTATGTTAATCTTGATCGCTATAGCTACGCGAGTACTTTCGATAGAAAAAGACCCGACCCGAATAAGTGCAGGTAACACGGAGAAGCTGCAGCTACGTGTAGAAGCGTCCCCTGAGCTAAAACGGCAGTTCTCGGAGCAAAATTTAGAGTGCCTTTGTGCCTCTTAACAGATACAAAATAAAATTAAAGCTGTGAGCAGCGATTGATGGGCCCTCGCACCTCTGCGCGCGTCGGGGTTACCGGCGGACACCGCTCCTTGCAACCGTGATTTTGCGCGGCACTCAGACGCCGCAAACCATCACCAATGAAAAGGGAACTCCCCGGCGAGTTCAACGATACCTAACACAAGACTCTAAATCATACGGTTCATTAGCTGTGAAAGGGGGCTAAAGCATAGGGGGCGGGTCCAACCATCACCAATTAAAAATGAAGCCTCTGCTGAGATGAATGATACCTCACACAAGACTCTACCTTAAATGGGTCAGCATGTATGAAAGGGGGCGTGGCTTACACATAGGGGGCGGGCCAAACCATCAACGATGAAGAAGGAAGTCTCTGCTGAGTTCAATGATACCTCACACATGGGTATTGTTCTGGTCGAGAAATGTAAATGTGAATTTAAGTATTCTGAGCCTGTTTTGTTAGGCTGTTGTGCATCATTGTTGGTGCGAGAGCGTTTCCTAGTGGCGGAAATGGGTAGTGCATTTTGTGACGTTACTGTTGTTAACTAGTGGATGAGTTTAGTTCCCACATGTGTCATGGTGAAATATTGCTGTACGGCTGTTCTATACATGTCGGATCCTTGGAGTAGCACGTCCGTAAGTGTTCTTTTGGTTGTTGTATGCAGATATCATAATTAACACTTATGTAATAATATTATAGTTATTAAGCGTTAACGTAGCCCATTCTTTTTCCGTATGTAAGTTATGCTAGCGCTAGCTGCGTGTGTATGCACAGGCTAATATGTACGTGAATGAAAATGTGAAAGGAATATTTGGCTACTTAGTAATTATATTTTTGTTTGTATTCCTTAGTTTTACAAAAAAGAAAACTGCTTGGAGTGAACTCTTCAATAAATCTCCAACTTAAGAAGACGTCAAACCAGCTTCATTCATTTTCCTTGTTCGCTATCTGCCTAAGCATTGTTAGGACACAACTGCTAGGACAGAATAGTAAAAGGACTTAACACAGCGGGTGAAGATCTCAGAACAGCGTGCACCACGCCAGTATCGGAGTCCCAGCGACAACATGCATTCTCAGAAAGAAGAAAGTAAAACAGACCTAACATTAGAAACTAAGTCATCTGTTAGCTCTTCGTCATGCAAGACTGTTGCATCATCGGCTAGCAGCGCTGCAACTAAAGCGAGGGCAAAAGCAGAAGCACTAAAAGTAAGGAGTGCATATGCGGAGAGGGAAGCAGCCATGTTGAGGGAGAAAGCGCATTGAGGAACAGCGGCAGAGAACACTTGCAGAAGCAGAGCGCAATAAAGCAGAAGTGGAAGCAGGGCTCAAGGTATTGCAGTCGGAGAGGGAGGCAGCAGCAGCATCCAGAAAGGCAGAGGTCTATGAAGCTGCAGCAGACTTGGATGAGGAAAGGCGCAATGATTTTGGAGATGAAGAGAGAGCTCAACGCACCAGGGAGTATGTGCAGAACCACACTCCAGTACAAAACGCTCAGCAACCATTTCCTGAATCACAGCATGCACCTATAGAGCCAGATCCCCTCCTCATCAGTCACCTCAAACCCCCATCATCACATCAGCTACCCACAGCAAGCACCTATAGAGCCAGATCCCCTCCTCATCAGTCACCTCAAACCCCCATCATCACATCAGCTACCCACAGCAAGCACCTATAGAACCAGATCCCCTCCTCATCAGTCACCTCAAACCCCCTATCACCACGTCAGCTACCCACAGCATGCTGGCACGGGATTTGAGCGCCAGCAGAACAGTGCGACACAGAGGCAGCCTGCTGCACTCCCTCCTCTTAATGTCTCATCAGAAGGCTACACCAACATGCCGCCTCAGATGCCTGATTTCGCCACCTATTTGATAAGGAGAGAGATGGTGAGTTCCGGGCTGACCCAATTTGACGACCATCCCGAAAATTATTGGGCATGGAAAACCTCATTCCAGAACATCACATGTGACCTCAACTTGACGACAGAGAGGAACTCGACCTTCTCGTCAAAATGGCTCGGCCCAGAGTCATCCACCCAGGCTAAACGAATCAGGTCAGTGCATGTAACCAGCCCTGCGAACGCCGGTCAAAATAATATGGCAGCGACTAGAGGAGTGCTACGGGTGCCCTGAGGTCATCGAACATTCTCTGCTGAAAAGGCTGGAAGATTTTCCACGCCTCACAAACAAAGATCCTCGTCAGTTAAGAGAGCTTGGCGATCTGCTACTTGAATTGGAGTCTGCTAAGTGGAGTGGTCTTACACCTGGGCTTGCATATCTCGACACCGCACGAGGTGTTAACCCAATAGTTGAAAAACTCCCCTTCAACCTGCAGGAAAGATGGGTGACACAAGGCTCCAGGTACAAAGAGGATTACAAGGTAGCTTTTCCACCCTTCAGCTTTTTTGTACAGTTCATTTGCAACCAAGCAAAAACCAGAAACGACCCAAGTTTTGCATTCTCATCATCCAACTATTCAAACAGCCAGAGGCCAGACAGAACAGCTAAATTCAACAACAAGCCTGTCTGTCTTTGTCAAAAACCGAGGTGTCAGCCGCAGCTTCAAGCTCCCTGAACAACCAGCCTGAAAGGAGAACTGACGAGCCAGATAAACATTGCCCCATCCATAACAAGCCCCACCCCCTTTTTAAGTGTCGGACCTTTAGGAACAAGCATCTAGACGACAGGAAAGCATTTCTAAAAGAGAACTTCATCTGTTATCGATGCTGTGCTTCTACTAGACACCTTGCAAAGGACTGCAAATTGTCTGCAAAATGCAGAGAATGTGACAGTGATAAAAATATATCCGCACTCCATCCTGGGCCTGCCCCCTGGTCAGCTGAAGAAACCAAATGTGAACCAGAGCAAAACAGAGCAGAGAAGAATGACGAGCCCTTTAATGTCACCTCAAAATGCACCGAGGTATGTAGTAACTCTCGTCAGCCCAGATCATGCTCTAAAATCTGTCTGGTGAAAGTTTACCCCTCAAACCAGCGTGAAAAGATGAGACGGTCTATGCAGTGTTGGACCTAACAGAGTAACAGATCATTGGCTAAGTCACAGTTCTTTGATCTTTTCGGCATTGAAAGTAACTCCTCTCCTTACACTCTGAGGACATGCTCTGGCACAGTCGAGACGGCGGGGAGAAAAGCAAGTAACTTCACTGTAGAGTCACTCGATGGAGAAACCACAGTGATGCTCCCTACCCTCATAGAATGTAACACAATGCCTGATGACAAAGAGGAAATCCCGACACCAGAGATAACACAGCTCTTTCCTCACCTCGCTCCAGTGGCTGGCAAGATCCCACCTCCTGATCCCAGCGCTCAGATCCTTCTACTCCTGGGGAGAGACGTCTTAAGTGTGCACAAGGTACGTGAGCAACATAATGGCCCCAACAACACTCCATACGCACAACGCTTAGATTTGGGCTGGGTCATTGTAGGAGAGATCTGCCTGGATGGAGCTCACCAGCCTACTGATGTTAATGTCTACAAAACAAACATACTCCCGAATGGCAGAGCCTCATATTTCACACCATGCCCCAAAAGCATCCATGTCAAAGAGCAAGCAAGTTCTCAATCTCTCCAGTACTTACCAGACGTGCCGCATTACTCAAGACCCTCAAAGGGCTCCAGCGCTGACACAAGCTGTATCGGAGACAGTGTTTTCTTAAGGATGGCAGACGATGAAAAAACAGCCCTGTCAATTGAGGATAAAATCTTCTTGGATTTAATGAAAAAAGAAGTGTATCTCGCTGAAGACAACCACTGGGTGGCGCCATTGCCTTTCCGCTCACCACGAATCCGGCTTCCTGATAACAAAGAGCAAGCGAAACAAAGGCTATTCTCGTTACAGCGCACCTTTCAAAAGAAACCAGGAATGAAAGAACATTTCTTTGACTTCATGCAAAAGGTCATCGAAAATCACCAAGCAGAACCCGCTCCACCTCTGAAACCAGGTGAGGAATGTTGGTATTTGCCAATATTTGGCGTCTACCACCCCCAAAAGCCCAACAAAATAAGAGTGGTGTTTGACTCGAGTGCCCAGTATAGTAACATCTCACTCAATGACGTTCTGCTGACGGGGCCCGACCTCAACAACACATTAATAGGCGTCTTGCTGCGTTTCCGAAAAGAACGGATTGCCATTACAGCGGACATCGAGCAAATGTTTTACTGTTTCAAGGTAAAGGAAGATCACCGCAACTACCTTCGCTTCATGTGGCACAAAGAAAACTGCCCTGACGAGGAGATAATTGATTACCGAATGACTGTACATGTCTTTGGAAACAGTCCGTCACCAGCTGTTGCCATATATGGATTGAGATGCACAGCAGAGCGTGGTGAAGCAGAGCATGGAACAGACGCTAAAGAATTTGTGCTCCACAACTTTTATGTTGATGACGGCATTACATCTGTTCCCAGTGAAGAGGAAGCTGTTGATCTCTTAAAACGCACACAGGAAATGCTGGCAGAGGCAAACCTGAAACTCCACAAGATGGCCTCAAACAGCGCCACAGTCATGGAGGCCTTTCCACCAGAGGACAGAGCGAAGGACCTCAAAGACCTGGATTTGAACGCAGATCCGCTGCCTCTCCAGCGCAGTCTTGGTGTAAGCTGGAACCTTAAAAACGACTGTTTCACATTCAAGGTGTCAAGAGAGGTCAAACCATTCACACGAAGAGGAGCACTGGCCACTGTCAATAGTCTGTACGACCCCTTGGGGTTTGTTTCCCCCATCACTATGCATGGAAAGGCTCTAGTGAGAGAATTCACATCAGTACAGCAAGAATGGGACACACCTCTCCCAGCAGACAAAAGGGCACAATGGGAAGCATGGACTACATCTCTTACTGACCTTGAACACCTGCATATCGCAAGACAGTATGTTCCAGTCTCTCTCTCACAGGCTCAGTCTAAGGAGCTCTGTGTTTTTTCAGACGCATCTGTTCTGGCCATAGCTGCTGTTGCATATCTGAGAGTCATAGATTCAGACGGACAATGTCATGTGGGGTTTGTGATGAGCAAATCTAAGCTGGCTCCATTTCCTGCTCACACTGTCCCACGGCTGGAGCTTTGTGCCTCAGTGCTCGCTGTTGAACTCATGGAGCTAATAAAGGAAGAGTTGGACACAGAGCTGCGCATCAAGTTCTACACAGACAGCCGTGTAGTACTCGGCTACATTCACAACACCACAAGGAGATTTCACATATATGTGGCCAACAGAGTAACACGATAAGGAAATCAACCACACCGAGCCAGTGGCATTATGTCCGCACGGACCTGAACCCAGCTGATCATGCTACCAGGATTATGCCGCCGGCTCAACTGCACCTCACCAACTGGTTCTCCGGTCCTAAGTTCCTCACACAGCCAGATGCTCCAGAAGACACTGGACGCAGGGTGTTTTCAGCTTGTAAACCCGGACCTAGACATTGAGATCCGAACTCAGGTAACTACATTGGCAACCTCAATTGCTAACCACAGTCTGGGCTCAGACAGATTCCAGCGTTTTTCAAGCTGGAAATCTCTTGTGAAAGCTGTTGTTATACTTACCCATGTCGCAAAGTCATTCTCTCAATCCTCACGCACAGAAACCTGTGGAAAATGGCATTACTGCACAAGGCCTTGCATATCCGAGCACACACAAGCAAAATCTACAGTTATTAAAGCTGTGCAACAAGATGTGTACAAAGACGAGTTCAAGAGCCTAACAGAAGATGGGAAAGTGTCACCACACAGCTCACTCAAACAACTTGACCCCTTTATTGACAACGAAGGACTGCTGAGGGTTGGTGGGGTGTGCGCAAAGCAGACCTCTTTGACCAAGAAAAGCATCCTTTAATTATACCACCCAATCATCACGTAGCTACTCTACTTGTTCAACATTATCACAGCCAAGTAGCCCACCAAGGCCGCCATTTCACTGCGGGCGCAGTACGCACAGCAGGACTGTGGGTTGTCGGTGCCAAAAAGCTCATATGCAGTGTCATTCACAGATGTGTCATGTGCAGAAAGCTGAGAGGGAGACTGGAAAATCAGAAAATGTCAGATCTTCCTGCAGACAGGTTGTCTGTAGATCCTCCATTCACACACACGGGCTAGATGTGTTTGGCCCATGGAGTATTGTGGCACGTCGAACAAGAGGGAGCAGCGTTGAAAACAAAAGATGGGCTGTCGTATTCAGCTGTTTAAGCACCCGAGCAGTTCACCTGGAGGTGATAGAGGCAATGTCGGCGTCAAGTTTCATAAATGCCTTGCGCCGCTTCTTGGCTATCAGAGGGCCAGTTCAACATCTGCGTTCAGACAGAGGGACAAACTTCATCGGTGCCTGTGGAGAACTGCAAATCAACACAGAGGACACAGAGATAAAAAACTTCATGCTAGATCGAGGCTGCACCTGGTCATTTAATGCACCGCACTCATCGCACATGGGAGGAGCATGGGAAAGGATGGTTGGGGTCGCACGCCGTATCCTTGATGGTCTCCTGTTGAAAGAGAGAGCTACAAGACTCACACATGAGGTTTTGACTACACTAATGGCTGAAGTCATGGCCATCATGAACTCTCGACCTTTGACCCCGTCTCATCAGATGCAGAAATGCCTCAAGTTCTCTCACCAGCAATGCTGTTGACTCAAAAAGCCAGTGTTGCACCTGCTCCACCAGGAGATTTTAAGATTGACCACCTACACAAAAGCCAGTGGCGTCAGGTCCAGAGCCTAGCAGACTGCTTCTGGAAAAGATGGAGGCAGGAGTACTTGGCCACGCTGCAGCCTAGGAGGAAGTGGACGGAGGTCAGACCGAATCTTCAGGAAGGTGACGTTGTCCTGCTTAAAGACTGTCAGGTGAAACGCAATGAATGGCCGGTCGGGCTCATCACGAAGACCATACCAAGCAGTGACAACAGAGTTCGTAAGGTCATGGTGAAGACTGTCAAGCAAGGAACTGTAAAAGAGTACTTAAGACCTATTAACGAGTTAGTTGTGCTTCTACCCAACGCTAATAATTAATGGGGGGAATGAGAAATAATAATATAGTGGCATAATAGTCATTACGCCAGGCGGGGAGTGTTCTGGTCGAGAAATGTAAATGTGAATTTAAGTATTCTGAGCCTGTTTTGTTAGGCTGTTGTGCATCATTGTTGGTGCGAGAGCGTTTCCTAGTGGCGGAAATGGGTAGTGCATTTTGTGACGTTACTGTTGTTAACTAGTGGATGAGTTTAGTTCCCACATGTGTCATGGTGAAATATTGCTGTACGGCTGTTCTATACATGTCGGATCCTTGGAGTAGCACGTCCGTAAGTGTTCTTTTTGGTTGTTGTATGCAGATATCATAATTAACACTTATGTAATAATATTATAGTTATTAAGCGTTAACGTAGCCCATTCTTTTTCCGTATGTAAGTTATGCTAGCGCTAGCTGCGTGTGTATGCACAGGCTAATATGTACGTGAATGAAAATGTGAAAGGAATATTTGGCTACTTAGTAATTATATTTTTGTTTGTATTCCTTAGTTTTACAAAAAAGAAAACTGCTTGGAGTGAACTCTTCAATAAATCTCCAACTTAAGAAGACGTCAAACCAGCTTCATTCATTTTCCTTGTTCGCTATCTGCCTAAGCATTGTTAGGACACAACTGCTAGGACAGAATAGGTATACCTTAAACGGTTCAAATGTTATGAAAGGCGGCGTGGCTTATGAATAGGGGGTGGGCCAAACCATCACCAATAAAGAAGGAACTCTGCTGAGTGGGCGTGGTCATATTATAGGAGGCGGCTCAGTATCACATGTAGACCACACATTCTGAGTTTCATGCAAATGGGATGATGTTTGTCATATAAGGCAGATTTCCTGTTGCCAGCGGGGGGAGCTATGACAAAAAGTCAATTTTGGCCTGTAGGTGTCCTCAGGCATGGACCCTTGTCAATTGTGAGAAATTTCGGGCAGATACGACAACGTACCCTGAAGTTACAACAACTTCTTTGTTCATTGCTAAACACTCAAAATGGCCGCCACGCCACGCCCACACCGTCTCACGAAAAGTTTTTCTTTAAATAACTTTTCATCGTTAAGGTGTTGGGATGGTAGAGACCAAGTTTGAAGTCCATCGGATGAAATCTCTAGGAGGAGTTTGTTAAAGTATAGCACCTTGACTTTTAGGCCTACTTCCTGTTGCCACTAGGTGGCGCTATGACTTTAAGTAAATATAAACGCGCACGTTTATACCATATGCTAGGTCACCTATTAGCTCTATACAAACTCCATGTGGTTAAAGGAACACGCCGACTTATTGGGAATTTAGCTTATTCACCGTAACCCCCAGAGTTAGACAAGTCCATACATACCCTTCTCATCTCTGTGCGTGCTGTAACGCTGTCTGACGGCTCCAGCGGCATCAGGCCAGCACAGAACATGCAGGTGAATGGTTCCAGTAATCCTACTGCTCCGAATAAGTGACAAAATAACGCCAACATGTTCCTATTTACATGTTGTGATTTATAGATTCACAGCGTGTACAAAAAACAACGTAACATGAGACACAGCCGTCTTCTAACTGTAAACAAACCGGAAACTATATTCTCAGGCGGAAGAATATAGTACTTGGGCGGAGTGATATGCTCGCAGCAAGCCTGTCTGATAATATAGTTCCCGGTTTGTTTACTGTTAGAAGATGGCTGTGTCTCATGTTACGTTGTTTTTTGTACACGCTGTGATTATACAAATCACAACATGTAAATAGAAACATGTTGGCGTTATTTTGTCACTTTTGTCACAATTGGGAGCAGTAGGCTAGTTGTAACCAGTTGCCTGCAGGATCTGTGCTGGGCTAAGCTAATGCTGGAGCCGTCAGACAACGTTACAGCACGCACGGAGATGAGAAGGGTATATATCGACTTGTCTTACTCTGGGGGTTACGGTGAATAAGTTGAATTCCCAATAAGTCAGCGTGTTCCTTTAAGATAGCAGCGTTACATCTGGAGCTACGTGGCTAGCTTATATGTCCGTGTGTGTGTTAGTAAAAAGAACAGAATAAAGGAGGAAAAGAAAAGAAACACTCTGATCTTAGATATTGATAACGGCCAGCTCAGTGGCTAACAGCTGATTCATCGCGATTATCTCGAGGACAGTAAGTAAACTCCGTGAAAGGAGTGATTTAGCAGGTAGCGATTACAGTTATACCCAGCTACTTAACACAACATAATCAACGGTATCGTGATCTATTGATACATTCCCAGAAAACAGATTAATAATCATATATGGACCATTACATGATTACAATCAGATCACATTAATGTCACAAGCGGTAGCGAACGCTTTGCTCATTAACAGTGTTTGGAATAACGCCGTTTAAAAGAATGGCGTTAGGTAACGACGTTATTTACAACGCCGTTAACGTTCCTGGACGTTAAATGCGGTGCGTTACTATGCATTGATTGAATAAACGGTGTAATCCGAATGCACCCCTCGCTCACAGCTAGTGATTAGCGATTATGATTGGCTAAGGCAGAGTCATGTTTCATGGTAGCCAATCAGAGCCAGTGTTTTTACACACACACACACACACACACACACACACACACACACACACACACACACAGGTAAACAGAGATTCGATGAAGCAGCAGAGATGGCGAGTCAGGAGCAATCCGAGAAAAGTTGGCATTTTCAAGGTGGAGATATAAGCACTACTTCAAATTCATTTTGGTCAAAGGCAAGAACGTGCATGTAATGTGTACATTATGTCCAAGAGTGAAGACTTTGTCGACATCCGTTGTAAGCAACTCTAATTTAATGAAGCATCTCACAACGACACACGCATCTACAAAGCTAGTAGCCAAAAACACCGATACCTCCACCACAGATGATCGCTCGCCATCCACTAGCAAAGAAGGACTCGGAGCAAAGTCCTCCAAGCAGCAAAAGCTAGATCTTTCTGCCTCACAACAAAAACCTATGACACAGGCTGAAGTCAACCGTATGATAGGCAGGTATGTTTCTAAAAGTATATGTGTCATATAAGTTTATATGGTGTAACTGTTAACTGTTTACTTTTCTTACAAAGATAATACTTGAAGTGCGGGATAAACCTCTTGCTGTCTGTCGACGTGCAATAAATATCGAAAGTTATATACAAACACCTGTCTCTACTCATTTCAACTGACTTGTGAAAACTGCTAAAAAAAATCCCAATTCTTTGACATATAGCATTTTTTTTTTTACAGTAACAAATAGCTACTTTCCCTGGTAACGAGTTACTTTTATTATAGAGTAATTCAGTTACTAACTCAGTTACTTTTTGGAACAAGTAGTGAGTAACTATAACTAATTACTTTTTTAAAGTAACGATCCCAACACTGCTCATTAATAAACAAACCAAAACGCACTAGTTCTAACGTCTGCCCAGAACTGTGTACAGCCTTACTGTGCGTTGTTTGTCAGTTAATCTCTTGCCAGAGCTTAACGATCCGTTTCGTCCAGAGCAGGGGAAGAGACGTGATCCAGGTCGACAAGCAAAAAACAGAACGCCGTCTTTTTCTTGAATCCAGGCTGATTAAACCCGCTGCAGATGAGGGAATACTCGGACAGTATTTCCTCGGATCCCCTTTGTATATCAGACCGATGTAAAGTTGTCCCAGCTCAACACTCGACCAGCGAGGCGATGCAGGCTAGCTAGTCCGGACTAGTGCTTCCTGTCAGCAACCTGGGTCACCGTGGAAAGCAAAGAAGCACAAAAGCCGACAGCTTTTATCCTTCCTCCGCCTCCTAGTGGCGGGGTGGTGCATTCAAAGGCCCGACAGCCAATGGGAAAACTGCAACTTTGTCACAGGTGTGAAGCTGTTCTTTGTCTCACCACCAGTCTGCCTTGCCTAGTGTAAAAAAATAAAAATAATCAGTCAAGCTGGCTATGCTTTATGAGGATACAAATCATAGTTGAATTATAGCTGTGTTTAGTGGAAGAGCACTGTGACAGCTTAGTCATGCAAAATGAGAAAAGGATACTGTTGTACGTGCAGAAAGCAGCACTGTATGACGGTGGGCAGAAAGCAACAAGAGTGCAGCAACAAAGTTAATATCAGTTTGATATCAGTTTGACCATGAGAATAAGTTACTCCTCAACCTGTGACAGGCAACAGCGGTGCATTGTTCTCTCTGACCATCAGCATAGTTAAAGTCTGCCTAAGAACTGATGAAGAGGGCGTGTGCCAAAAGACTGGGACCAGTCTGTGCACCAACCAGGGGAGGCTAAGTCTAAACCATGGTACTCCTCCAACTTTTAATAAACAAATCTAAAGAAAGCCTGTAAAAAGCTCCTGGTCCGCCGTGACCGGGGAGTTGGGCAACAAAAAATAAATCTAAATTAGCCTGTAAAAAGCTCCTGGTCCGCCGTGACCGGGGAGTTGGGCAACAAAAAATAAATCTAAATTAGCCTGTAAAAAGGTCTTGGTCCACTGTGATCGGAGAGTTGGGCAACAAAAATTGGTTAGAAAAATCGGAGAGTTGGTTTAATTTGACTTAATTAGAGGAATCGCAGTCGGTTGGTTGGTAGATACTGTAAAAAGCCAATGGTTGGTTATTCAATCGGTTGGTTGGTAGATACTGTAAAAAGCCAATGATTGTGAATTCACCGTAAAAAGCTCTTGGTTAGAAAAATCGGAGTTGGTTTAATTTGACTTAATTAGAGGAATCTCAGTCGGTTGGTTGGTAGATACTGTAAAAAGCCAATGATTGTGAATTCAATGCAATGACAGAAAACGTTTTACATTTCGATACGGAGGCATATTTTGAAGTATATTGTGAAGAGAATAAAATTACTAGAGCACTGTTTGATTTTGAGGTATACTGTGAAGAGGATCAAATTAATAAGGCACAGCTTGAAGTAGAAACAATTACTAGTGAAGGTTCATTGTGTGAAGTGTCCGAACGGACAGGGGAGAATACTTTAGGAAAAGAGTGAAACCGTAACAGGTAGTGGTGACGAAGTGAGTTTAGAGCTAGACTCAGATTTTGAGAGCAACATAAAGCAGGACAAGAGACAGACTGACGTAACAGAGTCAAATTGACAAAGCAGAGACAATTGTTCGTTGAAAATATATACGGTTTCTTATATATAGTGTGTTTGGGGTGCTGTTGGGAACTGTATCATGGCATAAAGAAGTGAAAGATTGTGCATACAGTGCTGAAATGGAAGAACTGAAAGCTTTTCTGTTGGTGAAACTGGGGAAGAAAGCACTGGGGGGGGCAGCAGAAACAATGGGTTGAGACAGGGAAAAAGATACTCTGTAAGTGGGAAAAGGAAGGACTGTTGGCAGACATAGGGAGAGATGAGAGTGTATTGAGAACTTTGAATATCAGAGCAGAGAGTCAGGCATGAGTGGCAGACATAGAATGGAAAGAAAAAGGGAGTAGTAGGTGGGGGCCTGCATGGGGGCGTAAACAAAAGAAGGCTGTGGAGAAAGATGTCACAAGGAGGCTACTGCTGGGTAAAATGAAAAGAAAAAATGATAAGTTGGTAACATCTGGTGGCACAACTGAAATAGTACCAGAAAAGACTAATAATAACCCAACCACAGCCACTGCCAGCGTGTACCCTGCCCTACCACAACCAACAGCACCTCCATCCTACGAGGCTATAACAGTGGTTCAAGCTCCTGTGGTGCCAGTAAAGAGAGGTGTGCTGGAAGTGAATGGAGGAGTTCTGGATCTGGACATCCCCCAACACAACGACCTGGCAAATCTGGTGAAATGCACAGCCGACCTGACTGACACAATTGACAAACTAGAAAATCAAATGGAAAACACCAGAGCAGAAATGAGCCAGCTCAAGGGGGAATCCATGCTTGGGACACAGTAACCATCAGGCCAAGGACCCCCGGGACCATCCACTGCATCACTCCAACTGCCACCATCACAATCAACGCCTCAACTCCTGCCCCAACCTCAGTCCCAGAGCACTCCTAGAGGGGGTCTGCAAGTGAGACCACCTTTTGATCGATTTGTAAATGAGAATGCCCCCTCAGATAAAGGCTCCCAACACTCTGACTATACCTTCTCCAGCCACACCTCAGCAGTTAGTTTGAAGGAATCTGACGTATCCTCTACTGACGATGAAGATGAACAGCAGCACAGAATTATAAAACACTTCACCAAAAGGGGTCCCCCACATGATGGAGGCATGCAGAAACTGCAGCTGCAAGGTGTGTTTGAAGGAGAAGCGAAGGTCATGGATGAAGCAAGAAGAGTATATGACCTTAGAGACAGACCCCAAAAAGGGGGGGCTGGAGCTTTAACCCAGTGAGGTCATCTGGAAACCACAATACAGACTCTCCCAAGACCAAACTGAGGGCATCTCTCCTACTATCGCTGGGCTCTTGGACTCTGGAGTTCTAGTCCCCACCTGGAGTGACTGGAACACACCTCTGTTTCCTGTGACAAAAGGACCTGGAAAAGGATGGAGAATGGTGCAGGACATCAGACCCATCAACCAAGCCACGGTGCCAGATGTTCGGCCTGTTCCAGACCCATACTTGGCTCTACCGAACATACATCATTCTCACAGTTTGATGTATGACCTGGCCAATGCCTTCTTCTGCATCCCACTCCACCATGACTCTTAACACATATTTTCTTTCACCTTCTGTGGCACCCAGTACACCTACACCAGAATGCCCCAAGGCTACAGAGACTCTCCTGGCATTTTCAAAGACGTACTCAGAGAACACCTAACCCAAATCTCTCTGCCAGAAGACGTCATCCTGCTCCAATATGTGGATGACATTCTCCTTGGTGCACCCTCCGCTGAGCTCTGCCTGCAAGCTACAGGAACCATCCTGTCATTTCTTGCATCCAAAGGTTATAAGGTCAAGAAGGAAAAAGTCCAGTGTTGCAGGAGGAAGGTTGCCTTCCTGGGAAGAGAAGTCTCTGCCACAGGTCAGACCCTATCCAGCCAACATCGAGAATCCATTCTCCAGCATCCTCGCCCAGAAACAGTACAGGACATGTTGTCTTTCCTGGGTTTGACGGGGTACAGCAGAAACTATATCCCTGATTACACCCTCCTCATCCAACCACTCAGAGACCTAGTGGCTGAAGCTGGAAACAGAAACCTAAATGCTCTCCTCCAATGGTCTCCTGAAGCTGAAACTGCCTTCTCCCTCACTAAGGAAGCACTCTCCCAGGCCACCATATTGGCTGCACCTGACTACACCATTCCATTTCATCTTGATGTTTCTGTCAAGAACGGACATGTTCATGCTCTTTTCCAGAAAAAAGGGGGAGACAGGTTAGTGCTAACCTGCCACAGCTCGAAATTGGACACTATTGAACAAGGACAAACATCCTGTGCTCAACATCTGGCTGCACTATCGAAAGCTGTCCAAAAAACTACCCACCTGGTCATGCATCACCCATTGCAGATCCACATGGACCACGGAGTGACCGCATTCCTGCAGAGCAATGCATTCACGTTCAGTACTGAACGAAAACTGAAAATACAGAAGGAGCTGAGACAACCCCACATCACTTTTGTAACCTCAGCCATCAATTTGGCAGACAAAATGGGACACGGAAAACCCCACAGCTGTGAAGAAGTGGCAGCACAAGAACTGAAACTCAGGCCAGATCTGAAAAACGAACCTCTGCCAGATGCACAACATTGGCTGTACACAGATGGATGCTGCTACAAAGGAGAAAATGGAAATGTGGCTGCTTATGCGGTGATGGAACAACACGCAGACGGTACACACACCGAAGTGGACTCAGGAATAATACCACAACCTGCATCAGCACAAATGGCTGAAATATTGGCACTCACAAAAGCACTGCAGTGGTCAGAAGGGAAAAGGGTCAATATCTACACAGACTCAGCATACGCACATGGAGCGGTGCATATAGATGGACCACAATGGCAGAAGAAGAATTTCCTGACCACAAGCAAGACTCCTGTCAAGCACAAGGATCAACTGGTAACCCTACTGGAAGCAGTAAAAGCGCCAGCAGCAGTGGAAATAATGAAGTGCAAAGGACATGACAAAGCAGACACAAGGGTGGCAAAATGAAATGAAGCAGCAAACCAAAGAGCCAAAGAAGTTGGAGGGTACACTCTCAGACAAATGACACTGCAACCAGAGGGAGGACCAACAGAACTAACCACAGAAAACATAAAAGACATCCAAGAAGAGGCCGGACCATATGAACATTCAGAATGGCAGAGAAAAGGAGCATGCAAGGATAAAGACGGCATTTGGAGGTCACACACTGGACACATAGTGGCTCCGGCAAAGCTATGTCGACTATTGTTCCCAAGCATGCACGGCCCCACCCATGAGGGAACAAGAAGAACCCTTACAAACATGAAAGAACTATGGTGGCACCCATGGATGTCAGACATCATCACCAACTTTGTGGAAGAATGTGACACATGCAACAAACACAATAACAAAAAACCATTCAAGGCCCCAGCAGGAAAATTCCCTGTGCCTACAGCCCCCTTTCAAGACATCACCATAGATTTCACAGATATGGGGCCAGAGAACAGAGTAGGGGGAAAAAGGTATCTCCTTGTAATGGTAGACAGATTCACAAAATGGGTTGAAGCAATACCAAGTAAAGATGAAACAGCACAGACAGTTGTAAAATGGCTGAAAAATGAACTAGTACCCAGATATGGCGTACCACGCACAATAAGATCAGACAATGGATCTCATTTTGCTAACAAACATCTACAGAAAGTAGAAGAGGCATTAGGGATCATACACAGATATGGGTCAGTTTATCATCCACAATCACAGGGATTAGTGGAGAGGGCCAACCAGACACTGAAAAGAAAAATCGCTAAAGCATGTGAAGGTACAAAACTAACATGGGTAGAAGCACTGCCTTTAGCTCTTATGTCCATGCGCAGTTCCCCAGGATCCGACACACACTTATCTCCTCATGAGTTACTGACTGGAAGAAAAATGCCAGGCCCACCCAGGGAGGGAGGTCATATGCCATCCCTGGATGTGTGTAAACAAGAATATGATGACTACATGAAAGCATTGACCAGTCTTACTTCAGTTTTATCTGAACAGGTCGCCAGAGCACAGACCCCGGGAGAAGAGGAGCCCCGGAGCAGTGTCAAGGTAGGTGACTGGGTGTGAGTGAAAGTCCACAAGAGAAAGTGGACTGAGCCCAGGTGGCTTGGACCGTACGAAGTGAGGGAGGTTACCTCACACTCTGTCCAAGTAAAAGGCCGGGCAGGAGCTGCTTGGTACCACCTAACACATTGTGCCCCAGCACCTACACCTTCCCGTGATTTGAGGGAAGTTAGAGCTGATTTGATCAACAATACCGCTCCCGTTCAAACTTAGGCAATCAGGCCAAGGGAGTGAACCCAGACAAAAATATTACTATGGATGCACATGGAAGGTCTGGGTAGGTATGCTAATATCTACAGCCATACTCGTTATGTTGTTATTTTGGTTCATAGATACCAAATATGACAGAGGAAGAAGGGAGGTTCAGGTGACTAGAACAAAGGGACAGATCACATTGTCATTTATTAGGGGACACACAAGCACAGCCCTATTAGACCTATGCGACATAGTGCCATGCACCACCAAAGACAGAAGAGAGGAAGTCATATACATATGCGTCACGACCAACTCAGACAAGTGGTGTAGCAGTTGGAAGTGTGCCATAGCTAACACAGGCTCAGATTGGGGAAATGTGGGATGTGAACCATATGATACAATACACCTTACGAAAACACATAGGGACCTGAAATCCAGACTGAGTGTAGGTAGAAAGCAGGAAGGACGATGCCAGGAACAGAAATGTAATCCTATATATGTGACGTTGAAGGATCCAAAAGCAGAGGATGCAGGGACTTATGTTATGGGATTGTATGCTGAAGGGAAAGATCCATTAGGACAGTTCATCATTCGAGTCACAGACCCATGGAGTAATAGTACACCGTCCACATCCATTACTGCCCAGGTTGACGCAATGAACACAGGTATGGGTGTCCTGAAAGACTCTAAAGGGCCATTAGTAAAATATTTGAACCTAGAGGACTTTACCATTGAGGAAAGGTTGGAGATGGAAACTGGTTTCACACCCTCAGGTAACACGTGGCTCAAAATGATGAAATATACTGCTAGAACGCATAAAATGTCTGACTGTGTTATCTGTGCTAAAGCAAGACCTAATTTGGGGACAGTACCATTCCCACTCTCACCTGTGGACGACCTTATTGGTTATAATTGTATGTTAAGTCTTTACAGTGATGTGACCATGGAAAGTGATGTCTGCAGGACCCTGTCTCTCCTGTATCCCAGAGTGTGTGCAATACAACCGCCTCCAGGAGTGGTCGCCTAACCTGGTAACTATACTTGCATCACACAACCCAACAGCTCTACCATGAATGTGGGACACCTACCTAAGAAGTTTTGTATGTACACCTACAACACATCTTCGTTCGTTCCCAATGTCACACAGTCAATGTTTAACAATCAGAGTAAGGGACTCGCTGATGTCTGGTGGATGTGTGTGACACAGCCCCGCCTTAGACCATTCTTACCTGCTAAATGGGGGGGAACCTGCGCCTTAGTGTCCCTATTATTGCCGATTACCATGCTTCCTATTAGCGCAGGGAAGCTAGAGGAGACAGTACAGTCTACCTACCACAAACATTCCTTGAAGAGGGCTAAAAGAGACACTGACTTGGGTTTTGGTACATGGGGAGATCCAAGCACCCCGTTCGGGTCTATAGATAGTAGGGTGTATATAGATGCAATTGGAATACCAAGGGGTGTACCAGAGGAGTTCAAAGCTCAGAATCAGATAGCAAAGGGTTTTGAGTCTATACTGCCCTGGATAACTAGAAACAAGAATGTGGACTGGATAAATTATATATACTACAACCAGCAGAGGTTTTTGAACCGGACTAGGGATGGCCTGAGGGGTGTGTCCGAACAATTAGCTGCCTCCTCACTCATGGCATTTCAGAACCGTATGGCACTGGACATGTTGTTGGCAGAAAAAGGGGGTGTGTGCCACATGTTTGGAGATGCTTGTTGTACATTTATTCCCAATAATACTGCCCCGGATGGTAGCATCACTAGAGCCTTGGAGGGGTTGACCTCTCTAGCCAATGAACTAGCAGAGAACTCGGGTGTGGCTGAAAACCCCATCACCAGTTGGCTGGAGGACGTTTTTGGCAAATACAAAGCAATTGTGCTCTCCATGCTTATGTCCGTGGCAGTGTTTGTGGGCATATTGGTGTGTTGTGGATGCTGTTGCATCCCTTGTTGTCGCACTGACTTTTTTTCTGACTTTTTATGTTGTCAGCTGCTGTTTTGCCTTGGTTAAGTTTCTTAGTATTTCCATCCCATCCATCTTCGTCCGCTTATTTTAATTAATTTATTACGACTTTGTTAAAGTGCCACCAGGCGGCACTCTCCCTGTTTGGTCTGCTTGTATTTTAGATATGACCAACTGTTGTGCGTATATCTTTGATTTTGTGGGTTCATTTTCAGTGGAGCTAGTAGCCAGCTTGTGGTGGAGGCTAGGCACGCTAGTGTGGTTCCCTGCACAGTTTGAGTGATGATGGCACTGGGACATTATTTCCGGTGACACAACTTGCAGTGAACCGGTTTGCTGTGACTTATTGACTGTAGTGAGCACATGTTGTGAGTAAGTTGAAGCACCCCTGGAACACACCCAGAGATTGCCTATCCACAGCTGGCCTCTGCCCACTTCCCCTTAAGTGTCGTCTGGGAGTTGTTTTAAAAAAAAAAAAAGAATTTACCCTTTTAAATTGTCAACATGGTAATGAACTATTTCTATATCTTCTACATAACTTTGATTATCCTAATTTGATTAATTTACATTTCTAACCACCCTCTTTTCAGGCACTTCCAGTCTTCAATTATTTAATTTTCAATAAATATTTATTTTTGGAACCACTTCTGTCTTGCTTCAGTCAACAAATCTGTGTAGCCTTTGTATAACAGGGTGTTATAGTTAAAGTAGAAGTAAAGCCTATTTGGTTGAAAGTCCCCAGGTGGCGTTCTCTGATAGTTAGATTCTGGTGGTGGTTACTCCTGTAGAGCCACCGCCCTTGACACACTCATTGCCAGACCAGGTCTGGCTAATCTTCACAACATTCTGGGATGGGAGAGAAACATGCTCTGGTTTTTTTGGCATTTCTTTAAACCAATCACAATAGTCTTGGGCGGTGCGAAACGCCAAGCGGAGCCACTGTGCCATTGCAAAATGCCTCAAAGAAACATCCGGCGGTATTTCCGGCAGAACGAGAGCAAGCCTGGCAGTGGAATTTTATGGTTATAGACTATTTTCCTATAGACACAAGCCACCTAGGTTTTTCAACAAGTAGAGTCGCCTGCAGGAAACTAAGTATTATACAGGTTTAAGGCACTACTGCTTTGGCTTCACTTTTCAGACCTGGAAGCTCTGTCCATTATTTTTTAGTCTATATCTATATATCATTTTATGGCAATCCATCCAGTAGTTACAGACATTCTACTAGAAAGAATCTGCAATGTAATTTCAATGCATCCTGAGGGGACCATGTATATTTGTAGACGGCAAACGTAAAAATGTAATGGCAAACCAATCCAATAGTTGTAGAGATATTTCAGTGTGGACCGAGTGGTGGAAAATATTGAATGGAGCAGTCTTTAAAATTTTTGATTTTACTTTTAAAAAGTGGCAGGAAGTGTCTCTGAGGGGTTTGAGATTCAACAGTTTTACAGTACCACCAACAGCTGAAAATGTACCTCAGGAAACGGCAGGTGTGGTTCATTCACATAATGAAGGTGTCTTATCCAAGACAAAACCAGTGAATTTGTTGTTATAATTGATAGCATGACATGACTTTTGGTTGCTGGCTGTAACAGTTTAACACCTAACTTTTTCTGGTACATCACACATTTCATGAAGCCTGACTTAACCTTCTGTGAGTTTGTGAATGTAATGCATGAATTAGGTCAATGTAGATTCACAAATAATTACAATAAAACATGTTCCGTACTTTGAAATACAATTCCAGTGTAGGTTTGTGGTCTATGCTCTTTGGAACCAAATATGCTAATTTATCTCAGATATATGTAATGCTGCCAAGTGGCCAGAGAATCCTGTTTGTGTGGGAGTGTGATCTAAATCCTTCAGTAATGACATGAATAATATCCTGCTCACTGATGAATAATGGAGGGGTTGGTAAAAAGTGATAACTTAAAGCATGTAATACAGTGTAATAGGAATTTAATGATAATCCCGGAAATAGATACTCATGTCACACTGACAATTCAATAATCCACTTTTGAAACGGAGAAGTAGATTTTACAATGTTTTTTTTTAAATATGCAGCGCAGACATCAATTGGTCACATTAAGATTAACATTTTGCAGCATTAAAAATTATAAATGTATATCGTTGTGAGGCAGAAACCTTGTATCTCCATATTTGGTCGTTTAAAAAAAAAAAAAATCATGAATCAGTGTTGGTCACCATTTACTCTGTATGTGGGTTTTCCAAATAAACAGTGATGAGATTTCGTCTGTCGTATAAAGGAAATGGCTCATTCAAATGTTAAATTGGCCTATTTTCTTCATTTCCTAAAAACAGTTTTGGACATTCAAGGTTTTTACCCGACAGCAACGATATATTTAAAATGCCTTCGATTTTGCTTATCTATTGCAATGCTTTCATCCTTTTTTCATCAGTTTACTGTGTCGATTACCTGGAGACATAAATTGCACAACCAAGAAGACGGTACTGCTGCTCCCAGTGTCCAGCCTTAGGAAACAACTGCAATGTAGTTTTCCACCCAACAATAATGTACAACTCTTACATAAACGGATGCATAACTACGTATTAAAATTGATTTTACAGACGTTATGAAGCAAATAATCTAGTTGACATAAGGAAACTTCTCTCACTTGTAAAACAGTTAGGTCCTTTGGATGCGTTACAGCCCCTGACAGTATGTCACAGAACAAATTGACCTTAATGTAATTATAAAAACTATGATCTATCTGAAGTTATACATATTGACTAACAGCTATTAACCTTATTGCTGCAGGGGTGATGGCGCAGTGGATATGACATGTGCCTTTGGTGTGGGAGATCCAGGTTCAAGTCACACTGCGATACATCAACCAATGTGTCCCTGAGCAAGACACTTAACCCCTAGTTGCTCCAGAGGCGCGACCTCTGACATATATAGCACATATAGCAATTGTAAGTTGCTTTGGAGAAAAGCATCAGCTAAATGACATGTAATGTAATATCAGACATAATAAGCAATCTTTGGCTTATACAAATACTCCATCACATTGTCATTGTTCATGAAATGATGCAGCTTGTCAGTGTTTTCTCACAAAACACGTCACTGTCTTTTCAGCAGCAACGCTATCCCGAGGGTTGAAGAAGAAGTTTGTGATTAAAGACCTAGAATATAGAATATCACTCAAAATATAAGCTTTACCAACACGCAATAAAATCAGCAAACGTGGTACTTTGGCCAGCTCCTCCTGTTAAACTGCCCGGAGACTATATTCAATTATTTTTTTTATTTATGCAGTTTGTACCTAAAATATTTGATTTTAAGATCGGTTGTTTCGGTATGGGCATCACATTGTGTCATCATAAATGAAGTCTTGATTTGGGGATTTTTTTAGTGGGGTAGCTGAGAAATCACAGCAATCTTCCCCTGTCATCTTTACATGGAAAACGTCTTGAGTCACTCACACAGGAAGGTAGTTGCTCAACACACCCACTCCCCAATATGTCCACTCCTCAGCCTATATAACAGCTGACTTCCAGCACAGAAACACAAGTGGCATTCAAAGAGGAAGCATGAGGTCTTGCAGTCTGTGTATCATCCTGAGCCTGGCGGTGGCAGTTTACTGCGTGCCTGTATCACAAGTCACTGAGCAAGATGAACATGATGCAGAGGTATGTATGTTTACTTCGTCTTGCATGCACTCTTACTATTTTGCATTTAGGATGTGTTCAAGATGTGCATTGGGGGGAACTATTGTTTTTCAACATGTTCTGAAGATCATTACTGACCAGTAAGTGTTCTCATCTTCTTTTACAGAGCTACCTGAAAAGATTCTTCAACCTAACTGAGGAGAAAGGTCCAACTGGCAGACGGGGGGTCAGCGCGGTGAGCAGTAAGCTGAGTGAGATGCAGAGATTCTTTGGCCTCCAGATCGCCGGGACTCTGGATGATGACACCATGACGATGATGAAGAAGCCCGCTGTGGCGTCCCAGACACCAACATTGCCAGTTTCTCCACGTTTGGAAAAAACCTCAAGTGGGAGAAAAACAGCCTTACCTACAGGTGACTAATCTGAAGAGAAAATGTGTGAGAGACACTTAATGTAGGAATGTCATGTCGTTAATTATTTAAGTATATTTTTCTGTCCTACAGGATAGTGAACTACACACCTGACATGTCTGCGCCAGAGGTAGATGACTCCGTAGAGAAAGCGCTGCAGGTTTGGGCCAAAGTCACTCCTCTGAGATTCACAAGAATTGACAATGGCACCGCTGACATCATGATCTCCTTTGTCCCTCAAGGTGAGTGCTCAATAACTTTTCCTATATCTTTCCCAGTTATATACTCTCTCTGTGCTCAGGTTATTGGTTGTGATGTCCCATAAAGCATCTCTGCTGTAACTACATGTGTTTGCTGTGTCTTGTATCACATTTAGCAGCTGATCAATAATAGCTCTAAGATGCGTTTTAAAAACCCTGTTCTGATTTGCGGTTTTTTTACACTAATTCATGGCTTGCAGCTCTATTAGGTTTGGAAAACCTGACATGAGTATGATTTCTTGTCAACAGAACATGGTGATTCGTACCCCTTTGATGGCCCTGGTGTATTTCTTGCCCATGCCTTCCCCCCAGGCCCTGGCACTGGAGGAGATGTTCATTTTGATGAGGATGAGTCCTTCACTTTCAGCTCAAATACCGGTCAGTTTGTTCTCTTTTACTCACTAACTGCTACTGTCAGTGAATGTTTTGACATGCTATAATCATGGAGAGGAACTGTAACCAACCTGTACTTCTGTGTTTACTGCTGTAGGCTACATCCTCTTCCTGGTGGCTGCCCATGAGTTTGGCCACTCCCTGGGCTTGTCTCACTCTTATGATCCTGGTGCTCTCATGTACCCTTGGTACTCATACAATAACCCAGACACCTTTGTTCTGCCACGGGATGATGTCAACGGCATCCAGTCTCTCTATGGTTAGTACTAACTGGCTGGATCATCCATGCCTGTTTGCAACGCATTCTCATTAACTGGTTTGTATCATATCCTATGAAAATGTATGCACACCAATTCGTTTGATATCCTACGAAATTACGACTGCTGGCTGGTCATGTGACGATTAAGTTTAGCGGCCAGTTAAGTTTATCTGCATAAAGGTTACTGTAAGCCGGGTACAGGGAACAGTGTACTGCAACAGCCCCAGTTTAGCCGACAAAATGTTAACGTCAGTTAAGTTCCGGCACCAGAACAATTAGTTCAGATTAGAAAAAAGACTGTGGTTTTGGTTTAAACACCTGTCCCCTTAAGTAGTACTCCAGGGACATGAACACACGTTTCCTGGGTGAAAGTCTCACCAGAGGTCTTATACAGCAGCACTCAACATGGTGCATACAGTAATAAATACATGGAATACATACAAATTACAGTGCATTACTTTCCATAGCTGTATGCACAAATGGTTCAAAAGAACAGCCTGTTGTACACATAGCACTTGATAACACTTGGTTTTATGTTATTGTTGTAATGAGATTCTGATTTTATTTAACCTCCAGGTCCAAACCCTGATACGGATGGAGATATAGATAAACCTGAGCCCCCCACCACCCCTGATGCCTGTGATTCAACCCTGGTCCTGGATGCTGTCGCCACCCTGCGAGGAGAGATGCTCTTCTTCAAGGACAGGTAATTCAGACATACAGTAGAAAAACAAATCTGAATGCTGAAGTCCATTAAGAGTGTTTTCTCTGCACACAATATGAATTATAAACTACTTGATGTTCTTGTGTGTTCTCAGCTTCTTCTGGCGGAGCTACCCTCAGAGCAATACACCTCAGCAAACTCTCATCACAAACTTCTGGCCCGAAGCCCCCACCCACATTGACGCTGCTTATGAAAGCCAACAGTCAGACAGAGTCCTTCTCTTTAAAGGTATGTGTTCTCCTTATCTACCTGAGGTTCCTAATCTGACAATATTGTCAAGACTACCTTATGTATCTTATGTACATGCCTATATTAACAAGTATTTTTTCTGATATCAATACAGGTCGGAGAGTGTGGGCTTTCAGTGGCTATGATCTTGTGAGAGGCTATCCTAAATCAATTTCCAGTTTTGGTCTGCCCAAAAGAGTGAAGAAAATCAATGCGGCCCTCTATGACGTGGAATCTGCCAAGACTCTGTTCTTTGTAGGCAGCTCTTACTACAGGTGCGTTCAAATGATGTGAAATGAATTCAGGTGACGTAGGTGTGATGATGTTTTTCAAGACGGTTTACAAATTTTTAATCAGTCTAATTGTCTCTTTCCTCAGTTATGATGAGGCCAAGAAGACCATGGACCAGGGATTCCCCAAGCGAGTGGATCAGACATTCTCCGGCCTGACCCGGCGAGGTGACTGCAGCTTTCCAGTACAGAAGTGAGTAGCATTCAAAGCTGACCGGAGAATTCAAAGTCAAAACAACTGAAATGAGAATTTTTTGTACAACCCCAAATCAGAAAAAGTTGGGACAGTATGGAAAACACAAATAAAAAAAGAAAGTAGTTATTTCTAAATGTACTTTGACTTGTATTTCATTACAGACATATGAACACAAAATATTTCATGTTTTGTCTGGTCAACTTAATTTCATTTGTAAATATACATCCTTTCCTATCATTCAGACTTGCAACACATTCCAAAAAAGGTTGGGACAGGAGCAATTTAGGGCTAGTAATCAGGTAAATTGGTTAAATAATGATGTGATTTGAAACAGGTGATGTCAACAGGTGATTGTAATTATGATTTGGTACAAAAGCAGCATCCAGGAACGGTCTAGTCCTTTAGGAGCAAAGACGGGCCGAGGATCGCCAGTTTGCCAACAAATACGTGAGAAAATTATTGAAATGTTTCAAAACAATGTTCCTCAAAGAAAGATAGGAAGACATTTGCTTATTTCACCTTCAACAGTGCATAACATAATTAAAAGATACAAGGAATGTGGAGGAATTTCAGTGCGTAAAGGACAAGGGCGCAAGCCTAAGCTGAACAACCGTGATCTCCGATCCCTCAGGCAGCCCTGCATCAAGAATCGTCATTCATTTATAAGCGATATCCCCACATGGGCTCAGGACTACTTTGGCAAACCTTTGTAAAGTACCACAATACGTAGTTACATCCACAAATGCCAGTTAAAACTGTACTGTGCCAAAAGGAAGCCCTATGTTAACAGTGTCCAGAAGCGCCGTCGACTTCTCTTGGCTCGGAGGCGTCTGGGACGGACCATCACACAGTGGAAACGTGTACTGTGGTCTGATGAATCAGTATTTCAAGTATTTTTTGGGAGAAATGGACGCCGTGTGCTCCGGACCAAAGAAGAAAAGGATCATCCAGACTGTTACCAGCAACAAGTCCAAAAGCCAGGGTCTGTCATGGTATGGGGTTGTGTCAGTGCCCTTGGCAAAGGTAACTTGCACTTCTGTGATGGCACCATTAATGCTGAAAAGTACACAGAGATTTTGGAGCACAATATGCTGCCTTCAAGAAGACATCTTTTCCAGGGACGTCCATGCATATTTCAACAAGATAATTCAAAACCACATTCTGCACACATTACAAAGTCCTGGCTGCAGAGGAAGAGGATACGGGTACTTGACTGGCCTGCCTGCAGTCCCAACCTGTCTCCAATAGAGAATGTGTGGCGCATTTTGAAGCACAAAATGCGACAACGAAGACCCCGTACCGTTGCCCACCTTAAGACTTGATTGCAGCAAGAATGGGACAAAATTACACCTGAAACACTTCATCACTTGGTGTCTTCAGTCCCTAAACGTCTTTTAAGTGTTGTGAAAAGCAATGGAAACGTTACAAAGTGGTAAATGCTTTACTGTTCCAACTTTTTTTGAAATGTGTTGCAAGAACCAAAATAGAAATTTTGCTTTTTGAAAAATAAAACCATAAAAATCATGAGGAACACATTAAATTATGTGCTGTTGTATTGTCTGCAATGAAATACAAGTCAAAGTACATTTAGAAATTACTTTCTTTTTGTGTTTTCCATACTGTCCCAACTTTTTCTGATTTGGGGTTGTACATGAACTAACATTGAGTCTCTGTTCTACAGGTTATACTTACATCTACAGCGGACCGTACATGTTTGAGTACAGCCTGAGCACCGGGAGGTTGTTCCGGTTGCTGAATAACAACTACTTCCTGCGCTGCTCTAACTTCTAGAGCAGTTTACTGGCCAAGCTGTTTATGTGGCCACTCTGAATGAGAATGAAGGAAACCGAGTTAAAGTGTCCATGCCTATGCAATAATATATCTTATAATATAGAATTGTATTTTTACACACGTATGGGTTCATACTGGATATATGCCCTTCCTGAGAACAGCAAATTATGTTTTTTAAAATGGTATTTTGGTGATTTCAGCGATTGCTTTTTTAAATTTAATTTAACTTTATTTTATCTAAGTATATTTATTTCATAGACCTAATTTGACACAGACTGTTGTTTTTGTTTTATTTTTGTGTTTAATGTAGTTTAAGTGTGGAACTTGGGAGCATGTTACGTAAATGTATTTTCAAATATTAACATTGCACATGTCTACACAGATTTGCACGTCACTGGAATTAAACATGATTGTACAAAAAAACCAAATAGGACAAAGTAAAAAGAAATTGCCACCATGAATTGGCAAATAAAGGTTTTTAATACATTTTTAAGTATGTTTTGTTCGTATTTTGCATGCAGATCAATCCTGTTTGCCATGATATTGCTTTTGCAACTTCTCAACCAAATCGACATTTATCAGTAGAAATCTGAAAAAATGCAGTAATATACACTTCTGTGCAGTATTTCATCTGCAAGCTTATGTGGTCCATTTTAGATTGGCTTTTTAATCTTTTTCTAATTACACGTACAGTTGATTCAAAGGGAGCTATAGGAAAGTCATGGGCCAATGCTGAACATCTTACAAAGCCAAGTTGGGCTGTGGAAGAGGATGGCCCCTCTTCCTCATAATCCCCAGAATTGCTCTGTAAATACATATTTATATTCCTCATATTCCTCATTAAGATTTATATTTCCACTGGGGTAAAGTAGGAGGTTCGAGCAGGGGCAGAGCCAGACGTAAACATTCGGGGCTCAGCCCAAACCTGGGGGCATCCGGCGGGAATCCCCCATTTACAGCATCTACTGTATGTGCACTATTTTTCAAGCCGTTTGAGATGATATGCTTAAAAATCTGTACATCATTTGGGAACAAATTTGATAGTTGCCAAGAAAAAGAATAATCCTTTATAGCCTACATCCTCTTTTGTATCTAATTGTTCTCCAACTGTCTTCAGCATTCTGAAACCAGAACACAACAAATGTTGAGGATGACTCCTTTTTATTACTGCCACCTAAAGAGAGGCAACAATTGATGTTACTATTTAATAATGTACAGTAGACAGGGTAGGAATTTGAAGTAAACAGCATGAGAGAGATTGAGAAAGCTGAAAAAAGATACAGGGCTTCAAGGGCCAGAGCCTCAGAAAATAACTATTACAATAAATTATCTCATAATAAAAATGCATGTTTTCCATTACCCATCAAGACGAGCCAATGGACTGCTCCTTCACCCTTCCAAGCATAGAGGAGACCAAGTATCCTGAATTTAAGGTGACCGAGCGAGCACACCTGATTAAAAAAAAAAAACAAATGTATCAATAAGTTGAACAAAATGTATACTTTTATTTCATCCACGACAGTGATGCTGTGCTGCACACCCTCCTGAGACCCCATGTGTCCCTCGACAGTGTGACTTGGACCTGCTCAGTCTGATATCAAGTCAACCATGACGGCAACTTGCTTGTGTACTTGGCGGGGTACATAGGAAGTAAAGCTGGAGGGAACTTTAGTATGGATGGTCCCTGTTGTGTGTGGAATTGTCTCGCATTGCCAGACCTATCTCCACAGCGCTGTGGAGTAAGGTCTGGCTAGATGACATGTACATTCTGGGATAGGAGAATGTAAACGCTTTAGGTGGTTTACATTTCTTTAAACCAATCACAATCGTCCTGGGCGTGCAAAGCTCCGGACGCAGCAACGGCGTCTCTGCTAAATAGTCTCGGGAAGAAACTTTAGGTAGAACATTTGCACCCCGCAAAAGAAAACGCCACATATAATATTAAATAAAGTTAACTGTTCACCAATACAGTAACGTGATATTGCCATGTGTGTTTTATTCATAGCGATCCCCATCAATCGGTTCCAAATTTTCCTTAAAACTTGCCATTTCCAAGTTTGTTGTTTCCCAAAGCGAATGGAGTGCGAGAATGGTAACACACCGAGAACGAATGTCAGGCAATTATCTTGAAATTGTACTGTTGATCCAGTCTATAAGTGTAACATCTTGACTTCAGCTTACCCTGAGGATGCACTTTACATTTCTGAGAGACAAGAAATATGTCACTCGTCTTGTAGTGAAACCCTATTTTAAAACTAAATACCAGCAACAATGTTTCCACCGATAGAAATGGACCCCAAAAACCACTTAAAATATTAAATACAACACTTTATTTAAATCTAGATAAAAGATAAAAAAAAATAGTTCTCCAAATATAAAAAGGTAATCAAAAAGGAGGTCCGACGAGGTCAGTCCGAGCTTCCACCACAATGTCCAAGTACATGTGACATAGTCTGTTCAATACGCAGGTCCCGAGAGGGTCGGCCAATTCAGTCTGCGGTAGCCTGGGCTCGTCTTCCCTTAAGTCACTCCACGTTACGATCCTCCCGCTGAAGGCACTGGGGGAGGGAATAAGGACAGCTCTTAGTCGAGCGTAACACACAACAGTTTTTTTCCATACGCTCGGAGCGTGTAGCTAGAGGACTTTCCTTTACTTATCTGTATACACAGGCGTTGATTCCTTCATTTTGGTGACTGCATCCCCTGCTTCAGCCTCTGCCAACACGACCCAATCTGCACCACCAATCGTTCGTCTGCGCTTTCAGGTCGTCACAGCTGTCAATGCTTCAGCCCGTATGCTCATCTCCGTGTCCTCTGCTTCCCAGTGACCTGCGTTAGGTTATAAAAAGTTAAACCATTGGTGATGTCTGATAAAAATATACTTTTAGTTAAATGAACACTGAATCAATACCGATTTCATCACACCACACCTAATCAGCATTGGTCTGGCTCACACAAACTAATCTTCTAAAGAATTAATTAGGTCATGTCTGTTATTTAGCATAAAGTTAGAAGCTCTAGAAGACTTATTGTTTAAACAACTTTGAGAGCCATCCCCCGTTGAGCCAGACGTGATTAAGACAAAGAACGAGTATTGCTGTAGTTTGGAAACAATTGACACCGTCTCGGTAAGATCCTGTGACCGGGTGTAGCCTCAAGACACTGATTGGGAACGTACACCTTTTCTTTTGAGAGACATCTGACCAATAGGGAAAGATTTAATTTGAATAACCACCCAGGTGTAGGGAATAAATGTGTAATCCGGAGAATGATTCAAGACTGTTCTTCTGTAACTCCACAAGGAGAAGCATGAGATCGGTCCGCTGTCAGCTGCAGTGTAACATTTGTGTTTTGACTGTTGTTTTCATTGTGAGGTTTCATTAAACCTTTTGCTTAACTTTCAATTCGACCCCAGCCTCTCCTCCTTCATCCAGAAATTATAAGGAACACGTCTTATTGATATTTCTTAACATCTGCTTCCCTGTCCTCTGCCTCCTCGTCTGTGTCCCTGTCCGGTCTCTCGGTCCCTCTCACTCCGTAGTGGGGGTGGCGCGGGACTATTCCTTTCTGACCATCTTCTCCGTTTCCGTTCTGCTGTCGACCACACGTCTCACTGCACCGAATCCTACTGTACGCCCGTAGAGCGTCAGCACCGGCCTCGCAGATCTCGATCGTCCTCTCGTCCAGCCTCACCTCCAGGTGATCCATGATTAGTTCTCCGCACCTCTCTTCACTCATCACTGCATCACAGTCAGAGGGTGGGGGCGTGGTCTTGCCATAGTAGGCCTAAACCAGTTCATTCATAATAAAAGTTACACATGCAGTAAATTGTAAAAACAAGGGCACAGCAAACCATATTAAAACATGCAAACGCTAAAATCCTTAAAAACACACATGCAAATAATGAATAAAAGAGCAAAACACAGCAAATCATATGCAACAATAAAAACAAGTGGCACACAGGAATATTGTTATATGTCCAAATTCTTCACTTTTGACATATACTGATCTTAGTCTGGGAGAAAATGGTCTTAAAGGTTGGTCTGATCACAACCCTGCAAGTAGCTTTAGTAAAAACATTGCATCTGTAATCCAATCCGATGGCCTAGGGAGTAGGTTATTCACCAGTATGATGATGTTTGTGAGTGGTGTGTGCCAAAAACAAGTTCCAAGAAGCATTCACCTACATAGTGAAGCTGATGTTGCCAATCAGAATACACCATAAGGGAGGTAAGTCAACGCATGTCTCAGCCAAAACAAAAGAAATACATTCTTAAAGATTAGCCATGAATACTCAGTCAGCACTCTTGTCTCATTCATTTTTAATTAACCTAATTAGTTTTCTTCCAAAGTTCTTACTTTAACATAAGTATTAAATGGATTGCATTCATAGAAAAATGTTACAGAAAAAACTGTAGTCAAAGTGTGTTCTGCAATTTTCCAGTGGGCTAACTTCTACTGGTGTTAAATCTATGAAACATATTGTTCTAATAACTCTTTCTTGGCAGCATTTCATAACATTGGCATGATATCAAATATTCTAGATGACTTTACACTTGGCGGCCTCAAGTGGCACAACGTTATAACGTTATCTTTAAAAGTTTGAAAATGTTAGAGTTGAATCAGTTTCTTTTTAGTGGCTGTCAAGTGGTAAATGAGGACATTTATTTAGGCATATATGCAGCAGGTTCTGATAAGTTCTGATAAGGCAGGTTTTTAATAGATAAGTTTAACTAAATGTTTACTCAGTGCATATTTAAAAAAAATACTCAGAATCAGAATATCTTGATTGTCATTGTAACAGATACAACGAAATTAAGTGCAGTTCTTGTCAGTGCCAAACATCTATGAGGTAATATATACCATAATAAATAATTAATACATAGTAAAAAAAGCTACTACTGCAAACATGGAATAGATCAAATGTGCTTGTAAAAAATATATATATAAACTGTCATTTAATGCTGGTAAATGGCCTTTTGAAAAAAACTGACTAAGAAATGTATCAACAATTAGTTTGTCTGCTATTAGTCTGTTCCTGAAAAGACTTACTACCTTAAAACATCAACAACAACAAAAATCGAGCAAAAAAAAACACATTTAACATTTAAATGGACATTTAAATAGCTACAATTCAATAATTAATGAGCCCAGAGAATTGAAAATTAAAAACAAGCTAAAATAGAATAGGACAGGTATAAAATACAAGCTACAGGTATTTGTGATAATTTAATTTCAATCAGGAGAGACTTCGTAGCAGATATGCAAAGATTTATTTTTAAGCTACATAACACAATATGAAATGTATAAAGTCTTTGAGGATTAGACTCCATCGCATCATATATGTTTTAAAGGGGTAGAGAAATCCAAACATATCCCCCGATGGAGTCTAGACACTGGTGTTGGTGATGAAGGAGCACAAAGACTACATCGAAGGTGCCAAGGGGTGTGGTCAGCTGGACGAAAAGACACTCGATGGTGTTTTTTGCCCCCAACTGCTCCTTCCAGGCAGCGCTGCGACCGCTGCCTTCGAGGCACCTAACCCTAACCTTAACTTTAACCCTAACCATAACCATAACCATAACCATAACCACTGCCTGGAAGGCACCGTTGGGGGCAAAAAACACTGATAAACTGAAAAGCCTGGGTATCATGGGTGAAGAAGACTGGGGGTTGAAGGGGAGGAGGTGGGTCACACTCTATTCCTGAAATGACAGCTGACAACTGCAGGGGAAAGAACATATTTAAAGCAGGGATGTCATGCTGTGATTGGCTTGTGAAATACATGGCTGAATCTGATTGGTTTAATTGAAAAGTGAATGCCTAGAAAACAGCTGATCAATTAGGAGAGATGTGATAACGTTATTGAAGTCTTCCTGAAAGAACTTACGCTGAGCTTCATTGTATACGCTACATTCATTAACCTATTGTGATGTGTTTATAGCTTCTTTTGACTTTTTTTCTTTCTCTGAAATGAAAATGAATCAGAATAAAGTTCATGGCAAAATACGTTTTCACATATAAGAAACTTACCTCTTGTCTACGCATATGATACACATTTTACACGTTTCTAAAACCTTATTCATATGTTTTTTCAGTGATTTTTACATTCTAATCCTGGCTGTGGATAAAGCAGGACTGATTTAACAAAGTAGTTGCATTGATTGCAAAACATATTAGCACAATATTTCTTTCAGTTAATCGGCTTCACTAACCCTAACAACCTCGGTCCCACATAACCTGTGTCACGACGGTGGTTATCAACTAGTTCTATCAGCCCAGGGTTTCCTAATCCAGCGGCGCGCGTGTTCACATAAAAGAGGTGGTCTTTGCACAGCACGACCAATCGCAAACATCTGCCAGAGCCGCATGTTTTATATAAGAAGAGCAAATTATAATTCTACATAAATATGAACACAGACACGGTTTTACAGGGAAAATGCAATACAGTCACTGCTTCCTAAAACTGGAGGAAAGCTGGCAAAAGCATACCAGATGTAGATGCGTAAATCACAATGCTTATCAATATCGCAGGCGCAAGATCTGACCATAATTACACTTGTGCTTTCCATAAACTGTCGTTGCTTTAGCCTATTATTTCAGTTGCAACCCTGGCAGGGGAAGCGATCGTGAGAGCAAATAAAATATATAAAAACATAATTCTCTCTCTTTTTCTTTCGTTCTTTCTTTCTTTGATACAGAAAACCCTGAGTTGAACCTGAAGTTACCTCGTTAATGCCAAATCTTGCTTCGTAGTACAGGCCTCTGGAGTGGTGTGATATATTTCTTGGTCTACTGAGTTTATAGTATAAGGTAGGAATAACCAAGCAGCAAGTGATGACTACTGAAAGTAAATGTTATTAAACCTGTTTTTTTTGTTTTAAGATTTTATGGGGGGGCGGGGCGGGTTCCCTTTATTTAACAGTAGATTGACAGGAAAGGTGGGAGAGGGATGGGGGACGACACGCAGCAAAGGGCCGCAGGTCGGACTCGAACCCAGGCTGCTGCAAAGGACTCAGCCTACATGGGGCGCACGCTCTTACTGGGTGAGCTAGAGGCCGCCCCATTAAACCTGTTTTTAACATGTAAATGTTTTCTGACTTGTAGGTTGTCAGCTGCTGTTTTGCCTTGGTTTAGTTTCTTACTATTTTAATTCATTTACTACGACGTTGTTAAAGTGCCACCAGGCGGCACTCTCCCGGTTTGTATTTTAGATGAATGAATGAATGAATGAATGAATGCCTTTATTGTCATTGCATTTAAAATTTGGATTTTACTTTTAAAAAGTGGGAAGAAGTGTCTCTGAGGGGTTTGGGTTTCAACAGATTTACAGTACCACCAACAGCTGAAAATGTACCTCAGGAAACAGCAGGTGTGGTTCATTCACATAATGAAGGTGTCTTATCCAAGACAAAACCAGTGAATTTGTTGTTGTTATAATTGATAGCATGACATGACTTTTGGTTGCTGGCTGTAACAGTTTAACACCTAACTTTTTTTTCTGGTACATCACACATTTCATGAAGCCTGACTTAACCTTCTGTGAGTTTGTGAATGTAATGCATGAATTAGGTCCATGTATATTCAGAAATAATTACAATAAAACATGTTCCGTACTTTGAAATACAATTCCAGTGTAGGTTTGTGGTCTATGCTCTTTGGAACCAAATATGCTAATTTATCTCAGATATATGTAATGCTGCCAAGTGGCCAGAGAATCCTGTTTGTGTGGGAGTGTGATCTAAATCCTTCAGTAATGACATGAATAATATCCTGCTCACTGATGAATAATGGAGGGGTTGGTAAAAAGTGATAACTTAAAGCATGTAATACAGTGTAATAGGAATTTAATGATAATCCCGGAAATAGATACTCATGTCACACTGACAATTCAATAATCCACTTTTGAAACGGAGAAGTAGATTTTACAATGTTTTTTTTTAAATATGCAGCGCAGACATCAATTGGTCACATTAAGATTAACATTTTGCAGCATTAAAAATTATAAATGTATATCGTTGTGAGGCAGAAACCTTGTATCTCCATATTTGGTCGTTTAATAAAAAAAAAAATCATGAATCAGTGTTGGTCACCATTTACTCTGTATGTGGGTTTTCCAAATAAACAGTGATGAGATTTCGTCTGTCGTATAAAGGAAATGGCTCATTCAAATGTTAAATTGGCCTATTTTCTTCATTTCCTAAAAACAGTTTTGGACATTCAAGGTTTTTACCCGACAGCAACGATATATTTAAAATGCCTTCGATTTTGCTTATCTATTGCAATGCTTTCATCCTTTTTTTCATCAGTTTACTGTGTCGATTACCTGGAGACATAAATTGCACAACCAAGAAGACGGTACTGCTGCTCCCAGTGTCCAGCCTTAGGAAACAACTGCAATGTAGTTTTCCACCCAACAATAATGTACAACTCTTACATAAACGGATGCATAACTACGTATTAAAATTGATTTTACAGACGTTATGAAGCAAATAATCTAGTTGACATAAGGAAACTTCTCTCACTTGTAAAACAGTTAGGTCCTTTGGATGCGTTACAGCCCCTGACAGTATGTCACAGAACAAATTGACCTTAATGTAATTATAAAAACTATGATCTATCTGAAGTTATACATATTGACTAACAGCTATTAACCTTATTGCTGCAGGGGTGATGGCGCAGTGGATATGACATGTGCCTTTGGTGTGGGAGATCCAGGTTCAAGTCACACTGCGATACATCAACCAATGTGTCCCTGAGCAAGACACTTAACCCCTAGTTGCTCCAGAGGCGTGCGACCTCTGACATATATAGCACATATAGCAATTGTAAGTTGCTTTGGAGAAAAGCATCAGCTAAATGACATGTAATGTAATATCAGACATAATAAGCAATCTTTGGCTTATACAAATACTCCATCACATTGTCATTGTTCATGAAATGATGCAGCTTGTCAGTGTTTTCTCACAAAACACGTCACTGTCTTTTCAGCAGCAACGCTATCCCGAGGGTTGAAGAAGAAGTTTGTGATTAAAGACCTAGAATATAGAATATCACTCAAAATATAAGCTTTACCAACACGCAATAAAATCAGCAAACGTGGTACTTTGGCCAGCTCCTCCTGTTAAACTGCCCGGAGACTATATTCAATTATTTTTTTATTTATGCAGTTTGTACCTAAAATATTTGATTTTAAGATCGGTTGTTTTTGGTATGGGCATCACATTGTGTCATCATAAATGAAGTCTTGATTTGGGGATTTTTTTAGTGGGGTAGCTGAGAAATCACAGCAATCTTCCCCTGTCATCTTTACATGGAAAACGTCTTGAGTCACTCACACAGGAAGGTAGTTGCTCAACACACCCACTCCCCAATATGTCCACTCCTCAGCCTATATAACAGCTGACTTCCAGCACAGAAACACAAGTGGCATTCAAAGAGGAAGCATGAGGTCTTGCAGTCTGTGTATCATCCTGAGCCTGGCGGTGGCAGTTTACTGCGTGCCTGTATCACAAGTCACTGAGCAAGATGAACATGATGCAGAGGTATGTATGTTTACTTCGTCTTGCATGCACTCTTACTATTTTGCATTTAGGATGTGTTCAAGATGTGCATTGGGGGGAACTATTGTTTTTCAACATGTTCTGAAGATCATTACTGACCAGTAAGTGTTCTCATCTTCTTTTACAGAGCTACCTGAAAAGATTCTTCAACCTAACTGAGGAGAAAGGTCCAACTGGCAGACGGGGGGTCAGCGCGGTGAGCAGTAAGCTGAGTGAGATGCAGAGATTCTTTGGCCTCCAGATCGCCGGGACTCTGGATGATGACACCATGACGATGATGAAGAAGCCCCGCTGTGGCGTCCCAGACACCAACATTGCCAGTTTCTCCACGTTTGGAAAAAACCTCAAGTGGGAGAAAAACAGCCTTACCTACAGGTGACTAATCTGAAGAGAAAATGTGTGAGAGACACTTAATGTAGGAATGTCATGTCGTTAATTATTTAAGTATATTTTTCTGTCCTACAGGATAGTGAACTACACACCTGACATGTCTGCGCCAGAGGTAGATGACTCCGTAGAGAAAGCGCTGCAGGTTTGGGCCAAAGTCACTCCTCTGAGATTCACAAGAATTGACAATGGCACCGCTGACATCATGATCTCCTTTGTCCCTCAAGGTGAGTGCTCAATAACTTTTCCTATATCTTTCCCAGTTATATACTCTCTCTGTGCTCAGGTTATTGGTTGTGATGTCCCATAAAGCATCTCTGCTGTAACTACATGTGTTTGCTGTGTCTTGTATCACATTTAGCAGCTGATCAATAATAGCTCTAAGATGCGTTTTAAAAACCCTGTTCTGATTTGCGGTTTTTTACACTAATTCATGGCTTGCAGCTCTATTAGGTTTGGAAAACCTGACATGAGTATGATTTCTTGTCAACAGAACATGGTGATTCGTACCCCTTTGATGGCCCTGGTGTATTTCTTGCCCATGCCTTCCCCCCAGGCCCTGGCACTGGAGGAGATGTTCATTTTGATGAGGATGAGTCCTTCACTTTCAGCTCAAATACCGGTCAGTTTGTTCTCTTTTACTCACTAACTGCTACTGTCAGTGAATGTTTTGACATGCTATAATCATGGAGAGGAACTGTAACCAACCTGTACTTCTGTGTTTACTGCTGTAGGCTACATCCTCTTCCTGGTGGCTGCCCATGAGTTTGGCCACTCCCTGGGCTTGTCTCACTCTTATGATCCTGGTGCTCTCATGTACCCTTGGTACTCATACAATAACCCAGACACCTTTGTTCTGCCACGGGATGATGTCAACGGCATCCAGTCTCTCTATGGTTAGTACTAACTGGCTGGATCATCCATGCCTGTTTGCAACGCATTCTCATTAACTGGTTTGTATCATATCCTATGAAAATGTATGCACACCAATTCGTTTGATATCCTACGAAATTACGACTGCTGGCTGGTCATGTGACGATTAAGTTTAGCGGCCAGTTAAGTTTATCTGCATAAAGGTTACTGTAAGCCGGGTACAGGGAACAGTGTACTGCAACAGCCCCAGTTTAGCCGACAAAATGTTAACGTCAGTTAAGTTCCGGCACCAGAACAATTAGTTCAGATTAGAAAAAAAGACTGTGGTTTTGGTTTAAACACCTGTCCCCTTAAGTAGTACTCCAGGGACATGAACACACGTTTCCTGGGTGAAAGTCTCACCAGAGCGGTCTTATACAGCAGCACTCAACATGGTGCATACAGTAATAAATACATGGAATACATACAAATTACAGTGCATTACTTTCCATAGCTGTATGCACAAATGGTTCAAAAGAACAGCCTGTTGTACACATAGCACTTGATAACACTTGGTTTTATGTTATTGTTGTAATGAGATTCTGATTTTATTTAACCTCCAGGTCCAAACCCTGATACGGATGGAGATATAGATAAACCTGAGCCCCCCACCACCCCTGATGCCTGTGATTCAACCCTGGTCCTGGATGCTGTCGCCACCCTGCGAGGAGAGATGCTCTTCTTCAAGGACAGGTAATTCAGACATACAGTAGAAAAACAAATCTGAATGCTGAAGTCCATTAAGAGTGTTTTCTCTGCACACAATATGAATTATAAACTACTTGATGTTCTTGTGTGTTCTCAGCTTCTTCTGGCGGAGCTACCCTCAGAGCAATACACCTCAGCAAACTCTCATCACAAACTTCTGGCCCGAAGCCCCCACCCACATTGACGCTGCTTATGAAAGCCAACAGTCAGACAGAGTCCTTCTCTTTAAAGGTATGTGTTCTCCTTATCTACCTGAGGTTCCTAATCTGACAATATTGTCAAGACTACCTTATGTATCTTATGTACATGCCTATATTAACAAGTATTTTTTTCTGATATCAATACAGGTCGGAGAGTGTGGGCTTTCAGTGGCTATGATCTTGTGAGAGGCTATCCTAAATCAATTTCCAGTTTTGGTCTGCCCAAAAGAGTGAAGAAAATCAATGCGGCCCTCTATGACGTGGAATCTGCCAAGACTCTGTTCTTTGTAGGCAGCTCTTACTACAGGTGCGTTCAAATGATGTGAAATGAATTCAGGTGACGTAGGTGTGATGATGTTTTTCAAGACGGTTTACAAATTTTTAATCAGTCTAATTGTCTCTTTCCTCAGTTATGATGAGGCCAAGAAGACCATGGACCAGGGATTCCCCAAGCGAGTGGATCAGACATTCTCCGGCCTGACCGGCGAGGTGACTGCAGCTTTCCAGTACAGAAGTGAGTAGCATTCAAAGCTGACCGGAGAATTCAAAGTCAAAACAACTGAAATGAGAATTTTTTGTACAACCCCAAATCAGAAAAAGTTGGGACAGTATGGAAAACACAAATAAAAAAAGAAAGTAGTTATTTCTAAATGTACTTTGACTTGTATTTCATTACAGACAATGTGAACACAAAATATTTCATGTTTTGTCTGGTCAACTTAATTTCATTTGTAAATATACATCCTTTCCTATCATTCAGACTTGCAACACATTCCAAAAAAGGTTGGGACAGGAGCAATTTAGGGCTAGTAATCAGGTAAATTGGTTAAATAATGATGTGATTTGAAACAGGTGATGTCAACAGGTGATTGTAATTATGATTTGGTACAAAAGCAGCATCCAGGAACGGTCTAGTCCTTTAGGAGCAAAGACGGGCCGAGGATCGCCAGTTTGCCAACAAATACGTGAGAAAATTATTGAAATGTTTCAAAACAATGTTCCTCAAAGAAAGATAGGAAGACATTTGCTTATTTCACCTTCAACAGTGCATAACATAATTAAAAGATACAAGGAATGTGGAGGAATTTCAGTGCGTAAAGGACAAGGGCGCAAGCCTGTTGAACAACCGTGATCTCCGATCCCTCAGGCAGCCCTGCATCAAGAATCGTCATTCATTTATGCGATATCCCCACATGGGCTCAGGACTACTTTGGCAAACCTTTGTAAAGTACCACAATACGTAGTTACATCCACAAATGCCAGTTAAAACTGTACTGTGCCAAAAGGAAGCCCTATGTTAACAGTGTCCAGAAGCGCCGTCGACTTCTCTTGGCTCGGAGGCGTCTGGGACGGACCATCACACAGTGGAAACGTGTACTGTGGTCTGATGAATCAGTATTTCAAGTATTTTTTGGGAGAAATGGACGCCGTGTGCTCCGGACCAAAGAAGAAAAGGATCATCCAGACTGTTACCAGCAACAAGTCCAAAAGCCAGGGTCTGTCATGGTATGGGGTTGTGTCAGTGCCCTTGGCAAAGGTAACTTGCACTTCTGTGATGGCACCATTAATGCTGAAAAGTACACAGAGATTTTGGAGCACAATATGCTGCCTTCAAGAAGACATCTTTTCCAGGGACGTCCATGCATATTTCAACAAGATAATTCAAAACCACATTCTGCACACATTACAAAGTCCTGGCTGCAGAGGAAGAGGATACGGGTACTTGACTGGCCTGCCTGCAGTCCCAACCTGTCTCCAATAGAGAATGTGTGGCGCATTTTGAAGCACAAAATGCGACAACGAAGACCCCGTACCGTTGCCCACCTTAAGACTTGATTGCAGCAAGAATGGGACAAAATTACACCTGAAACACTTCATCACTTGGTGTCTTCAGTCCCTAAACGTCTTTTTAAGTGTTGTGAAAAGCAATGGAAACGTTACAAAGTGGTAAATGCTTTACTGTTCCAACTTTTTTTGAAATGTGTTGCAAGAACCAAAATAGAAATTTTGCTTTTTGAAAAATAAAACCATAAAAATCATGAGGAACACATTAAATTATGTGCTGTTGTATTGTCTGCAATGAAATACAAGTCAAAGTACATTTAGAAATTACTTTCTTTTTTTGTGTTTTCCATACTGTCCCAACTTTTTCTGATTTGGGGTTGTACATGAACTAACATTGAGTCTCTGTTCTACAGGTTATACTTACATCTACAGCGGACCGTACATGTTTGAGTACAGCCTGAGCACCGGGAGGTTGTTCCGGTTGCTGAATAACAACTACTTCCTGCGCTGCTCTAACTTCTAGAGCAGTTTACTGGCCAAGCTGTTTATGTGGCCACTCTGAATGAGAATGAAGGAAACCGAGTTAAAGTGTCCATGCCTATGCAATAATATATCTTATAATATAGAATTGTATTTTTACACACGTATGGGTTCATACTGGATATATGCCCTTCCTGAGAACAGCAAATTATGTTTTTTAAAATGGTATTTTGGTGATTTCAGCGATTGCTTTTTTAAATTTAATTTAACTTTATTTTATCTAAGTATATTTATTTCATAGACCTAATTTGACACAGACTGTTGTTTTTGTTTTATTTTTGTGTTTAATGTAGTTTAAGTGTGGAACTTGGGAGCATGTTACGTAAATGTATTTTCAAATATTAACATTGCACATGTCTACACAGATTTGCACGTCACTGGAATTAAACATGATTGTACTCAAAAAACCAAATAGGACAAAGTAAAAAGAAATTGCCACCATGAATTGGCAAATAAAGGTTTTTTTAATACATTTTTAAGTATGTTTTGTTCGTATTTTGCATGCAGATCAATCCTGTTTGCCATGATATTGCTTTTGCAACTTCTCAACCAAATCGACATTTATCAGTAGAAATCTGAAAAAAATGCAGTAATATACACTTCTGTGCAGTATTTCATCTGCAAGCTTATGTGGTCCATTTTTAGATTGGCTTTTTTAATCTTTTTCTCTAATTACACGTACAGTTGATTCAAAGGGAGCTATAGGAAAGTCATGGGCCAATGCTGAACATCTTACAAAGCCAAGTTGGGCTGTGGAAGAGGATGGCCCCTCTTCCTCATAATCCCCAGAATTGCTCTGTAAATACATATTTATATTCCTCATATTCCTCATTAAGATTTATATTTCCACTGGGGTAAAGTAGGAGGTTCGAGCAGGGGCAGAGCCAGACGTAAACATTCGGGGCTCAGCCCAAACCTGGGGGCATCCGGCGGGAATCCCCCATTTACAGCATCTACTGTATGTGCACTATTTTTCAAGCCGTTTGAGATGATATGCTTAAAAATCTGTACATCATTTGGGAACAAATTTGATAGTTGCCAAGAAAAAGAATAATCCTTTATAGCCTACATCCTCTTTTGTATCTAATTGTTCTCCAACTGTCTTCAGCATTCTGAAACCAGAACACAACAAATGTTGAGGATGACTCCTTTTTATTACTGCCACCTAAAAGAGAGGCAACAATTGATGTTACTATTTAATAATGTACAGTAGACAGGGTAGGAATTTGAAGTAAACAGCATGAGAGAGATTGAGAAAGCTGAAAAAGATACAGGGCTTCAAGGGCCAGAGCCTCAGAAAATAACTATTACAATAAATTATCTCATAATAAAATGCATGTTTTCCATTACCCATCAAGACGAGCCAATGGACTGCTCCTTCACCCTTCCAAGCATAGAGGAGACCAAGTATCCTGAATTTAAGGTGACCGAGCGAGCACACCTGATTAAAAAAAAAAAACAAATGTATCAATAAGTTGAACAAAATGTATACTTTTATTTCATCCACGACAGTGATGCTGTGCTGCACACCCTCCTGAGACCCCATGTGTCCCTCGACAGTGTGACTTGGACCTGCTCAGTCTGATATCAAGTCAACCATGACGGCAACTTGCTTGTGTACTTGGCGGGGTACATAGGAAGTAAAGCTGGAGGAACTTTAGTATGGATGGTCCCTGTTGTGTGTGGAATTGTCTCGCATTGCCAGACCTATCTCCACAGCGCTGTGGAGTAAGGTCTGGCTAGATGACATGTACATTCTGGGATAGGAGAATGTAAACGCTTTAGGTGGTTTACATTTCTTTAAACCAATCACAATCGTCCTGGGCGTGCAAAGCTCCGGACGCAGCAACGGCGTCTCTGCTAAATAGTCTCGGGAAGAAACTTTAGGTAGAACATTTGCACCCCGCAAAAGAAAACGCCACATATAATATTAAATAAAGTTAACTGTTCACCAATACAGTAACGTGATATTGCCATGTGTGTTTTATTCATAGCGATCCCCATCAATCGGTTCCAAATTTTCCTTAAAACTTGCCATTTCCAAGTTTGTTGTTTCCCAAAGCGAATGGAGTGCGAGAATGGTAACACACCGAGAACGAATGTCAGGCAATTATCTTGAAATTGTACTGTTGATCCAGTCTATAAGTGTAACATCTTGACTTCAGCTTACCCTGAGGATGCACTTTACATTTCTGAGAGACAAGAAATATGTCACTCGTCTTGTAGTGAAACTCCTATTTTAAAACTAAATACCAGCAACAATGTTTCCACCGATAGAAATGGACCCCAAAAACCACTTAAAATATTAAATACAACACTTTATTTAAATCTAGATAAAAGATAAAAAAAATAGTTCTCCAAATATAAAAAAGGTAATCAAAAAGGAGGTCCGACGAGGTCAGTCCGAGCTTCCACCACAATGTCCAAGTACATGTGACATAGTCTGTTCAATACGCAGGTCCCGAGAGGGTCGGCCAATTCAGTCTGCGGTAGCCTGGGCTCGTCTTCCCTTAAGTCACTCCACGTTACGATCCTCCCGCTGAAGGCACTGGGGGAGGGAATAAGGACAGCTCTTAGTCGAGCGTAACACACAACAGTTCTTTTTTCCATACGCTCGGAGCGTGTAGCTAGAGGACTTTCCTTTACTTATCTGTATACACAGGCGTTGATTCCTTCATTTTGGTGACTGCATCCCCCTGCTTCAGCCTCTGCCAACACGACCCAATCTGCACCACCAATCGTTCGTCTGCGCTTTCAGGTCGTCACAGCTGTCAATGCTTCAGCCCGTATGCTCATCTCCGTGTCCTCTGCTTCCCAGTGACCTGCGTTAGGTTATAAAAAGTTAAACCATTGGTGATGTCTGATAAAAATATACTTTTAGTTAAATGAACACTGAATCAATACCGATTTCATCACACCACACCTAATCAGCATTGGTCTGGCTCACACAAACTAATCTTCTAAAGAATTAATTAGGTCATGTCTGTTATTTAGCATAAAGTTAGAAGCTCTAGAAGACTTATTGTTTAAACAACTTTGAGAGCCATCCCCCGTTGAGCCAGACGTGATTAAGACAAAGAACGAGTATTGCTGTAGTTTGGAAACAATTGACACCGTCTCGGTAAGATCCTGTGACCGGGTGTAGCCTCAAGACACTGATTGGGAACGTACACCTTTTCTTTTGAGAGACATCTGACCAATAGGGAAAGATTTAATTTGAATAACCACCCAGGTGTAGGGAATAAATGTGTAATCCGGAGAATGATTCAAGACTGTTCTTCTGTAACTCCACAAGGAGAAGCATGAGATCGGTCCGCTGTCAGCTGCAGTGTAACATTTGTGTTTTGACTGTTGTTTTCATTGTGAGGTTTCATTAAACCTTTTGCTTAACTTTCAATTCGACCCCAGCCTCTCCTCCTTCATCCAGAAATTATAAGGAACACGTCTTATTGATATTTCTTAACATCTGCTTCCCTGTCCTCTGCCTCCTCGTCTGTGTCCCTGTCCGGTCTCTCGGTCCCTCTCACCCGTAGTGGGGTGGCGCGGGACTATTCCTTTCTGACCATCTTCTCCGTTTCCGTTCTGCTGTCGACCACACGTCTCACTGCACCGAATCCTACTGTACGCCCGTAGAGCGTCAGCACCGGCCTCGCAGATCTCGATCGTCCTCTCGTCCAGCCTCACCTCCAGGTGATCCATGATTAGTTCTCCGCACCTCTCTTCACTCATCACTGCATCACAGTCAGAGGGTGGGGGCGTGGTCTTGCCATAGTAGGCCTAAACCAGTTCATTCATAATAAAAGTTACACATGCAGTAAATTGTAAAAACAAGGGCACAGCAAACCATATTAAACATGCAAACGCTAAAATCCTTAAAAAACACACATGCAAATAATGAATAAAAGAGCAAAACACAGCAAATCATATGCAACAATAAAAACAAGTGGCACACAGGAATATTGTTATATGTCCAAATTCTTCACTTTTGACATATACTGATCTTAGTCTGGGAGAAAATGGTCTTAAAGGTTGGTCTGATCACAACCCTGCAAGTAGCTTTAGTAAAAACATTGCATCTGTAATCCAATCCGATGGCCTAGGGAGTAGGTTATTCACCAGTATGATGATGTTTGTGAGTGGTGTGTGCCAAAAACAAGTTCCAAGAAGCATTCACCTACATAGTGAAGCTGATGTTGCCAATCAGAATACACCATAAGGGAGGTAAGTCAACGCATGTCTCAGCCAAAACAAAAGAAATACATTCTTAAAGATTAGCCATGAATACTCAGTCAGCACTCTTGTCTCATTCATTTTTAATTAACCTAATTAGTTTTCTTCCAAAGTTCTTACTTTAACATAAGTATTAAATGGATTGCATTCATAGAAAAATGTTACAGAAAAACTGTAGTCAAAGTGTGTTCTGCAATTTTCCAGTGGGCTAACTTCTACTGGTGTTAAATCTATGAAACATATTGTTCTAATAACTCTTTCTTGGCAGCATTTCATAACATTGGCATGATATCAAATATTCTAGATGACTTTACACTTGGCGGCCTCAAGTGGCACAACGTTATAACGTTATCTTTAAAAGTTTGAAAATGTTAGAGTTGAATCAGTTTCTTTTTAGTGGCTGTCAAGTGGTAAATGAGGACATTTATTTAGGCATATATGCAGCAGGTTCTGATAAGTTCTGATAAGGCAGGTTTTTAATAGATAAGTTTAACTAAATGTTTACTCAGTGCATATTTAAAAAAAATACTCAGAATCAGAATATCTTGATTGTCATTGTAACAGATACAACGAAATTAAGTGCAGTTCTTGTCAGTGCCAAACATCTATGAGGTAATATATACCATAATAAATAATTAATACATAGTAAAAAAAGCTACTACTGCAAACATGGAATAGATCAAATGTGCTTGTAAAAAATATATATATAAACTGTCATTTAATGCTGGTAAATGGCCTTTTGAAAAAAACTGACTAAGAAATGTATCAACAATTAGTTTGTCTGCTATTAGTCTGTTCCTGAAAAGACTTACTACCTTAAAACATCAACAACAACAAAAAATCGAGCAAAAAGAAACACATTTAACATTTAAATGGACATTTAAATAGCTACAATTCAATAATTAATGAGCCCAGAGAATTGAAAATTAAAAACAAGCTAAAATAGAATAGGACAGGTATAAAATACAAGCTACAGGTATTTGTGATAATTTAATTTCAATCAGGAGAGACTTCGTAGCAGATATGCAAAGATTTATTTTTAAGCTACATAACACAATATGAAATGTATAAAGTCTTTGAGGATTAGACTCCATCGCATCATATATGTTTTAAAGGGGTAGAGAAATCCAAACATATCCCCCGATGGAGTCTAGACACTGGTGTTGGTGATGAAGGAGCACAAAGACTACATCGAAGGTGCCAAGGGGTGTGGTCAGCTGGACGAAAAGACACTCGATGGTGTTTTTGCCCCAACTGCTCCTTCCAGGCAGCGCTGCGACCGCTGCCTTCGAGGCACCTAACCCTAACCTTAACTTTAACCCTAACCATAACCATAACCATAACCATAACCACTGCCTGGAAGGCACCGTTGGGGGCAAAAAACACTGATAAACTGAAAAGCCTGGGTATCATGGGTGAAGAAGACTGGGGGTTGAAGGGGAGGAGGTGGGTCACACTCTATTCCTGAAATGACAGCTGACAACTGCAGGGGAAAGAACATATTTAAAGCAGGGATGTCATGCTGTGATTGGCTTGTGAAATACATGGCTGAATCTGATTGGTTTAATTGAAAAGTGAATGCCTAGAAAACAGCTGATCAATTAGGAGAGATGTGATAACGTTATTGAAGTCTTCCTGAAAGAACTTACGCTGAGCTTCATTGTATACGCTACATTCATTAACCTATTGTGATGTGTTTATAGCTTCTTTTGACTTTTTTTCTTTCTCTGAAATGAAAATGAATCAGAATAAAGTTCATGGCAAAATACGTTTTCACATATAAGAAACTTACCTCTTGTCTACGCATATGATACACATTTTACACGTTTCTAAAACCTTATTCATATGTTTTTTCAGTGATTTTTTACATTCTAATCCTGGCTGTGGATAAAGCAGGACTGATTTAACAAAGTAGTTGCATTGATTGCAAAACATATTAGCACAATATTTCTTTCAGTTAATCGGCTTCACTAACCCTAACAACCTCGGTCCCACATAACCTGTGTCACGACGGTGGTTATCAACTAGTTCTATCAGCCCAGGGTTTCCTAATCCAGCGGCGCGCGTGTTCACATAAAAGAGGTGGTCTTTGCACAGCACGACCAATCGCAAACATCTGCCAGAGCCGCATGTTTTATATAAGAAGAGCAAATTATAATTCTACATAAATATGAACACAGACACGGTTTTACAGGGAAAATGCAATACAGTCACTGCTTCCTAAAACTGGAGGAAAGCTGGCAAAAGCATACCAGATGTAGATGCGTAAATCACAATGCTTATCAATATCGCAGGCGCAAGATCTGACCATAATTACACTTGTGCTTTCCATAAACTGTCGTTGCTTTAGCCTATTATTTCAGTTGCAACCCTGGCAGGGGAAGCGATCGTGAGAGCAAATAAAATATATAAAAACATAATTCTCTCTCTTTTTCTTTCGTTCTTTCTTTCTTTGATACAGAAAACCCTGAGTTGAACCTGAAGTTACCTCGTTAATGCCAAATCTTGCTTCGTAGTACAGGCCTCTGGAGTGGTGTGATATATTTCTTGGTCTACTGAGTTTATAGTATAAGGTAGGAATAACCAAGCAGCAAGTGATGACTACTGAAAGTAAATGTTATTAAACCTGTTTTTTTTTTTAAGATTTTATGGGGGGGCGGGGCGGGTTCCCTTTATTTAACAGTAGATTGACAGGAAAGGTGGGAGAGGGATGGGGGACGACACGCAGCAAAGGGCCGCAGGTCGGACTCGAACCCAGGCTGCTGCAAAGGACTCAGCCTACATGGGGCGCACGCTCTTACTGGGTGAGCTAGAGGCCGCCCCATTAAACCTGTTTTTAACATGTAAATGTTTTCTGACTTGTAGGTTGTCAGCTGCTGTTTTGCCTTGGTTTAGTTTCTTACTATTTTAATTCATTTACTACGACGTTGTTAAAGTGCCACCAGGCGGCACTCTCCCGGTTTGTATTTTAGATGAATGAATGAATGAATGAATGAATGCCTTTATTGTCATTGCATTTAAAATTTGGATTTTACTTTTAAAAAGTGGGAAGAAGTGTCTCTGAGGGGTTTGGGTTTCAACAGATTTACAGTACCACCAACAGCTGAAAATGTACCTCAGGAAACAGCAGGTGTGGTTCATTCACATAATGAAGGTGTCTTATCCAAGACAAAACCAGTGAATTTGTTGTTGTTATAATTGATAGCATGACATGACTTTTGGTTGCTGGCTGTAACAGTTTAACACCTAACTTTTTCTGGTACATCACACATTTCATGAAGCCTGACTTAACCTTCTGTGAGTTTGTGAATGTAATGCATGAATTAGGTCCATGTATATTCAGAAATAATTACAATAAAACATGTTCCGTACTTTGAAATACAATTCCAGTGTAGGTTTGTGGTCTATGCTCTTTGGAACCAAATATGCTAATTTATCTCAGATATATGTAATGCTGCCAAGTGGCCAGAGAATCCTGTTTGTGTGGGAGTGTGATCTAAATCCTTCAGTAATGACATGTCTAATAATATCCTGCTCACTGATGAATAATGGAGGGGTTGGTAAAAAGTGATAACTACTTTAATGATAGTCCCTGAAATAGATAGTCATATCACACTGACAATTTAATAATCCACTTTTAAAACGGAGAAGTAGATTTTAGTGTTTATATATATATATATATATATATATATATATATGCAGCACAGACATCAATTGGTCACATTAAGAGTTACATTTTGCAGCATTAAAAATTATAAATGTATATTGTTGCTGTTAAGCAGAAACCTTGTATCTCCATATTTGGTCGCTTATAAAAAAATCATGAATCAGTGTTGTTGGTCACTGTTTAGTCTGTATGTGGGTTTTTCAAATAGTGACGAGGAAATGTTGTCTAACTTCCGTCTATGGGAAATGGCTCATTCAAATGTTGTTAAACTGGCCTTTTTTTTCATTTCCTGAAAACAGTTTTGGACATTCAAGGTTTTCACCCGACAGCGACGATATATTTAAAATGCCTTCGATTTTGCTCCTCTATTGCAACGCTTTCATCCTCATTGTCTGTTTGCTGTGTCGATATCCCAGAGACATAAGTTGCACCACCAAGACATACAGCTCCTCCCGGTGTCCAGCCTTAGGAAACAACAACTGCAATGTAGGTTTCCACCCATCCAATAATGTACAAATCTTACATAAACAGATGCATAAATACATATTAAAATTGATTTTACGGATGTTATAAAGAAAATCTTGTTGACCTAAGGAAACTTCTCTCTTGTAAAATAGTTAGGTCCTTTGGATGTTACAGCCCCCGACAGTATGTCACAGAACAAATTGACCTTAATGTAATTATAAAATCTATGATCTATCTCTGTGGTTCCCAACCTACTCATGTCTAAGAAAAGCTGAGCTCCCCCCCCTGAAACCAAAGTTGAGGTAACTCTCGAGATAGAGCCTTACTTTCTTTTTTGATAAAGAGGAGTTATTAGCACGCTTACGTTTCTCCGCCATGTTTCATACATGAAATAGTAATGCCGTGGCGGCAGGAAAGACAAGGATGCTAGCAGCTAGCAGCTGACCTAATGACAGCAAGGGTCATAGGTTAAGAGGTCCTGGAGGTTTGGCCTACTAAGTAGCCTGTCTCCAATTTTAAGCAAGAACAAAATATATAGTTTTCATACAGACTTTTGTATACATTATATATTCTAGTGTATTATCATAATTTGTTTAACATGTGCAAATATTTTTTTTTACCTCAACCTCAAACCAGATAAAGACTTCCCCCCTAAAGAAGGCCCCCCCCCTGTGATCTTTGCTGCCCCCCTGAGGGGTGCCTGGACCCCAGGTTGGGAACCACTGATCTATCTGAAGTTATAAACATTGACTGACAGCTATTAACCTTATTGCTGCAGCTGTTTAGCTGTTGGGAAGTGGTTGTTGAGTAATTTTGGACAGCATGATGAGGGATCTGTGGCATGGATCATCAAAAGGACTTGTTCATGACATGATGCAGCTTGTCAGTGTTTTCTCACAAAGCACGTCACTGTCTTTTCAGCAGCAACGCTAGCCCGAGGGTTAAAGAAGAAGTTTGTGATTAAAGACCTAGAATATAGAATATCACTCAAAATATAAGCTTTACCAACAGACAATGAAATTAGGAAATGTGGTACATTAGCCAGCTCCTCCTGTTAAATTGCCCAGATACTATATTAAATGTATGAGTATCCCTTCCATATCACTTATTTTATTTATGCAGTTTGTACCTAAAATATTTGATATATTATATATTTTGAAAATCGGTTGTTTCGGTATGGGCATCACGTTGTAAATAAAGTCTTGTTTTGGGGAATTCTTTAGGGGGTTGGCTGAGAAGTCATCATAAATAAAGTCTTGTTTTGGGGATTTTTTTAGGGGGGTGGCTGAGAAGTCATAGCAATCTTCTCCTGTCATATATATATGGAAAACTTCTTGAGTCACTGACTCAGGAAGGTAGTTGCTCAACACGCCCACTCCTCAGCCTATATAACAGCTGATTTCCAGCACAGAAACACAAGTGGCATTCAAAGAGGAAGCATGAGGTCTTGCAGTCTGTGTATCATCCTGAGCCTGGCGGTGGCAGTTTACTGCGTGCCTGTATCACAAGTCACTGAGCAAGATGAACATGATGCAGAGGTATGTATGTTTACTTCGTCTTGCATGCGCTCTTACTATTTTGCATTTAGCATGTGTTCAAGATGTGCATTGGGTGGAACTATTGTTTTTCAACATGTTCTGAAGATCATTACTGACCAATAAGTGTTCTCATCTTCTTTTACAGAGCTACCTGAAAAGATTCTTCAACCTAACAGAGGAGAAAGGTCCCACTAGCAGACGGGGGGTCAGCGCGGTGAGCAGTAAGCTGAGTGAGATGCAGAGATTCTTTGGCCTCCATATCACCGGGACTCTGGATGCTGACACCATGACGATGATGAAGAAGCCCCGCTGTGGCGTCCCAGACACCAACATTGCCAGTTTCTCCACGTTTGGAAAAAACCTCAAGTGGGAGAAAAACAGAATTACCTACAGGTGACTGATCTGAAGAGAAAATGTGTGAGAGAAACTTAATGTAGGCATGTCATGTCGTTAATTATTTAAGTATATTTTTCTGTCCTACAGGATAGTGAACTACACACCTGACATGTCTGCGCCAGAGGTAGATGACTCCGTAGAGAAAGCGCTGCAGGTTTGGGCCAAAGTCACTCCTCTGAGATTCACAAGAATCCACAGTGGCACCGCTGACATCATGATCTCCTTTGGCCGCCAAGGTGAGTGCTTAATAGCTTTCAGTGGTGGAAGAAGTACTCAGATCCTATCATGCAAAATCTTAATCTAGTAATAATCAGTAATATAAATGTAAATAAATGTAGTGAAGTTTAAATAGGATATTTCCCTGTGACACATTTTGGACTAAAAGTATAAAGTAGCATACCATTTAAATACTCAAGTAAACATAGCTCAAAAACAGGTTGAGTGTGAGTTGGGGCATTGGGGTGGCTTTTTTTTACTACATCCCCAAAGCCCTGAATCTTTGAGGGTCTGAAAATACCTTCAACTTTTTGTCTTTTCCCCTCCGTCTCTCTGGCTGGACCGGCAAATCAATTGAGCTAAAGTTTCATTACTGGGGAAATATCGCTATTCTGTGAACTCTACTCCAGCATAGGAAAACTAAAACAAAAATTGGTTTCCCAATGAAGTCAAATCCTCAATATTTGCTGTGTTTTGGTCTTAATAATTATGACAGTTTGATAAAAAACAGGATGTTGTTCTCTACAGGATGATTTCTTTCCTTGGCAACTATCATGTTTTTCCAAATGATGTACAGATTTTTAGGCATACTTTGAAAATATCTTGAAAATTAGTGCATATGGTGCCATAAATGGGAGAAAGAAATTCTCCCTGCCGGGTCTGGACTCAACCCACACGTCTGGTTCCGCCTCTGTTCCAAAATGTCATTAATATTCAGAACAGCTGTATAGTTATTAGTGTGAAGTATCTGTTTTCCAGGATGTGTTTGATTTGTTATGGTAAATATCTTAGAGCGCTTGTTGACCCCTCTATTGTAGCACATACTGTGGTGCATATTTTAGTGATAAATCCCTTAATTACTGACAATGATTGCAGTGCAGTTACATAATGTGTATCAGTCAACGTAACAAAGAGACAACAAGCATTCCACTGGTGGCATGCCAGTGCTTGTAGCCATCTTTACCATGTGTTAAGGGGTGAAATGGGTGTTGAAAAAGCTGTTTTATATTAGCTCTCCCACAAATAACCTTGGCTACACATAAGACATATTTTGGTGTTGTGAGGTACAAATAGCAATGATGCATTTGGGTCCCCCAGTCCTGATTTGTTGCTTTTAGTGAAGGAGAAAACATTAGAAAGTAGATTTCATAGCAGAAGTAGGTACTTGTTTTCTATAGTTTGCAAAGCCTGACATGAGTATGTTCTTGTTAACAGCACATGGTGACTTTTACCCCTTTGATGGCCCTGATGGCACTCTTGCCCATGCCTTCGCCCCGGGCACTGGCATTGGAGGAGACGCTCATTTCGATGACGATGAGCACTTCACTTTTCGCTCCAACAGAGGTGAGTTTGTTATGTATGCACAGCATAGTGTCTCTTTTACTCACTAATGCTCTGTCAGTGTATGTTCTGACATGCTATAATCATAGAGAGGAGCTGTAACTAACCTGTGCTTTTCCTTGGTGTCACGGTTTGGTCACACATCCTTTAAAGGCGAGGAATTTGTTGAATCAGATAATCAGTTAACAGATCCAGGCGGCTGATTGGGGAGCCACAGCTTTACCCAGCGTCCCTGTGTACCAAATAGTACAGAGGATAGCCACCACTATTTTAAATGATGACTCCCAGCCTTTGCACAGGGATTTTAAGCTTCTTCTCTTCCCTCTGGATGAAGGTTTCTAGTCCCAAGGTGCATGACAAAGTGATACAAAAATAGCTTTGTTCCTGCTGCCATAACTGAGCAGAACAAGCTGTAGCTATATTTGCACAAACATGACAGTTTTAAACTTGCTATTATCTTGATTATATTCCAGAGAATATATATTTAAATGCTTTTTATTTCACTTATTTATATTCATTTCTCTCTCTTTCTTTCTTTCTTTCTTTCTTTCTTTCTTTCTTTCTTTCTTTCTTTCTTTCTTTCTTTCTTTCTTTCTTTCGCTCTCTCTCTCTGTGTGTTGGTGGAACCCTGGATATTTTTTTATCAGATTCTAAGTACTTAAAGGTTTTTTGTATGTTTTCATAGTAAAAGTGGATGTTATATTCTTACGGCAAAACAAATCTCCTTACCATATCTATGGGTATAAATAAAAGTAGCCTGAACATGAACCTGTACTTCTGTGTTTCCTGCTGTAGGCTACATCCTCTTCCTGGTGGCTGCCCATGAGTTTGGCCACTCCCTGGGCTTGTCTCACTCTGATGATCCTGGTGCTCTCATGTACCCTGTGTACTCATACAGAAACCCAGACACCTTTGTTCTGCCCCGGGATGATGTCAACGGCATCCAGTCTCTCTATGGTTAGTACTAACGGGCTGGATCATCCATGCCTGTTTGCACACATAGCACCTGACCAAAATCTCTGGCAATCTTTTGCACAATCTTTGGTGATGCTACTCAACTGTTTGGACTTTGTTGCAATGTGATGCAGGGCTTTCTAAATACTTGGTGACTCATTCATCCTCCAGGTAGAAACTCTGTAAAGGATCCCTCTGTAGATAAACCTCAGCCCCCCACCACCCCTGATGTCTGTGATTCAACCATGGTCTTGGATGCTGTCGCCACCCTGCGAGGAGAGATGCTCTTCTTCAAGGACAGGTATCAGACTTACTGCACAGCCGAATGCTCAAACATCGGCATCCAAAGCCTATTAGCTGGGCTGTTTCTAGCTTTTGGCGGATCCTATGCAAGATGCTGTTTGGAGGCCCCTGTTTTTTTAAATTATGATGGAGGGATTCAAGTTGATCCATGGAGATGCATCAATCTGTTGCACTTTAGGAGGAGAACAGGCTAGATTCACAAAAACCTCTCTCAAAATTCAAATTAAACATCTCAAGTTGACCTAAGCAATTTAAACCTACAGAAAATGATCATAAAAAAGTTAGCAGTGAGGCTCCTCTATTTCAATAAATGCAACAGATGTAGGATTTTCCTCAAACAGGTTTATTTTAAAATGTTTAGAACAAAGAAGGATACTTGCTAGTGGCTGCAAGTAAAGACCGGTTATTTTATTTCTCCCTAAATATGTTGAGGCTGAATGGGCTGAACTTGCAGCTTTGGGGCCCCCTAGTGGCTGCGGGGCCCCCATGCATCTGCATAAACTGCCTGTAGGAAGAAATGGCTCTGCCTATTAGGATTGTTTCTCACCACAAGTGGCCGGGTTTATGTACAAATTGTTCTTGTGTGTTCTCAGCTTCTTCTGGCGGAGCTTCCCTCAGAGCAATACACCTCAGCTAAGTCTCATCACAAACTTCTGGCCCAAAGCCCCCACCCACATCGACGCTGCTTATGAAAGCCAACAGTCAGACAGAGTCTTTCTCTTTAAAGGTATGTGTTCTCCTAATATATGTGTATCATTCGTTCTTTTCATATTCAACTGGGAATCCAAAATCGGAAAATTAACAAAACCATTCGTTATTTTGTTATTCATTTCTCAATTATTCACAAGTCTGATACCTGGCAACATTATATTTCTGTGCCTTGTAAAAGTCTATCTTTTCACACAATTGAAGACTTTAAATGTGACATTTTCCAAAATACTTATTGATATTCAAGCTCATAAAATTACTTTAAATCAGGTACTGTGTGTGTATTTGGTGCAAGTTTATCAAGTGCAACACACAACGAAGTCAGCAACTTCCTGGTCACACAATTCAGACACATCAAAGATAAAAATTCTAATCTGGTCCGTGGCCCATGTTTTCTTTTCCATTTTAAACATAAAAACAAAAATCAAAAATCAAAGTACAAAAAACAAGCTGTTATTTTGGGTTTTTTGTTTTGTTGCATTCATAAATGAATTACGACATACCAAATTATTTCCTTTTCCGATTTTGGATTCCCGATTGAATTTTAAAAGAAAGCATGATACACAGATTTCCTACACAAGGCTCCAATCTGACACCATTTCAAAGTTGACCTAATTCAAATTCTGATTTCATTTTTTTCATTTCCTGCCTGCAGATCGTAGAGTGTGGGCCTTCGCTGGCTATAATCGTGTGCGTGGCTATCCCAAAACACTTTCCAGTTTTGGTCTGCCCAGAAGTGTGAAGAAAATCGATGCGGCCCTCTATGATGTGGAATCCGGCAAGACTCTGTTCTTTGTAGACCGCTCTTACTACAGGTGCTAACCCATAATTTCTGATTTCAGTATGAGCTATTCTTAACCCTTTATCCTTATTGACTGTATCTAATTACTGTCTATGTTTCCTCAGTTATGATGAGACCAGAAAGACCATGGACCAAGGATTCCCCAAGCGAGTGGATCAGACATTCTCCGGCCTGACCGGCAAGGTGACTGCAGCTCTCCAGTACAGAGGTGAGTAGCATTCAAAGCTGACCTGAGAATTCCAAGTCAAAACAACTGAAATGAGATGTTTTTCTGTCAAATTAATGAATCCTTCAATACTTCCTCTTCCTCTAATCATTTAAGTCTTTAAACACTATGGCTACGTTCACACCGCAAGTCTTAATGGCTAATTCAGATTTGTTACTTTTTTTTGCTGTTCACATGACCTTTTAAAATGTGGCCTGTATCAGATTCCAGTGTGAACTGTTTGCGGTTTCGTACTGACCCGCATGCGCAAAAGAACAATGACATCAGACGCAGCACGCTGTTGCACTAAAGTTAGGGAGGTTATGGAGGAAGTAAACATTTTCGCTTTTATTTCAAAATGTTTGGCAGCCATAACATTAATGAGGAGGTGCTGAAGAGGAGAAGAATGAAGAGAAAGAGAGACAAATTGGCTATTTTGGCCTTTTGCGGGGTTGTGGCTGACGACCGATTTACACGTCAGGAGCGCTACAGGCCTCCCCCAGAGTTTCCTATGGCTTCGCCCTGCCCAGGCATAGTTCACCATCTTTCGGGTCATATCGCACATGGTCATGGGGGGATGGGCCGGTGGTACGCCAGACCACAAGGGACCGGGATCCCACCTTAGTGCGCACCAGCCCTCACTTTCATTGCGCCATGGGACGATCCTCTGACTCGTGCGAGCGTAGACTCCTTGGTCCGTGTTTCAAGACGGGTGGGTTGCTGACATCGATTCATGACCACTTACGGAAGTGGCCTGAATCAGGTCTGGGCTAGATTTGAGTATTCACACTACTTCTGAAGAAGTCTGACCTGGTCACTAGACCCCCCCAAAAAATCGGATTTGGGCCATTTTTGCATGCAGTCTGAACGTAGCCTATGTAACTTTTCCCGCTTCGGTCCTCCTACAGGTTGGAAGCGGAATTGTCCATTACATGACATTGTCCAGTTCATTTGAACTAGAGATCCGCTACCCGATCTGGCAAACTTGCACAATGTAATGTAATGGACAATTCCGCTTCCAACCTGTAGGGTGAAAAGTTACTTAGTGTTGCTTTTAAAAGAAAAGTGACATTTTGGGGAATGCACTTTTTAGCTTTCTTACTGACAGTTACTGTACATAAGAAGTTACATTTAATTCTGTCTGTAAAACATGAAGCACATTTAGTTACCTTTTGACAGAGCCAGGCTAACTGTTTTCCCTGCTGATCTGCCTTTATGCTATGCTAAGCTAAGCTAAACTAACCTAACCTCATATGCAATGAATGGACATGGGAATGGTATTAATCTTTTCATCTAATTCTGGGCAAGCAAATCACTAAGCATGTTTCCCAAAATGTTACTATTCCGAGCACAGGCACTAACTTTGAGTCTCTGTTCTACAGGTTATACTTACATCTACAGCGGACCATACATGTTTGAGTACAGCCTGAGGACCGGGAGGTTGTTCCGGGTGCTGAGGAACAGCTACTTCCTGCGCTGCTCTAACTTCTAGAGCAGTTTACTGGCCAAGCTGTTTATGTGGCCACTCTGAATGAGAATGAATGTACACCAGCAGTGTTAAGTAAAAATCTATTATTCAAAATGCAGTGTTAAGTAAAAATCTATTATTCAAAATAGTATATTTTCAACATTTAATTGTATCAAATGCATTTCGCAAACATGCAGTATATAAATACTGATATTATTTTTTAGATATTGTACGTATGTCGGTTATTTGTATATGTACAAATAAATATACGTCTTGGAAATCGTATATTTAGTCAAAGGTTTAATCAGAGGGTCATACTGTCAGGAAGCTCCTGATGGCCTCTGATTAGACTAATCAAACAAGTCCATAGCATTGGGCCTATTACTGCTGGTTATATTGCTGCTGTGCTTTACTGTATATCTGCAATCTAATGATATTGGTAACCTTTTATAATAACCATCAATAATAAATGGTAAGTTGATAGTTCAACTTGTTTACTGTTTTCATTGTATGTGAACATTCTTTTCTGAGAGGGTTGAATCTATACAATGAACACACAAAAAAAACCATTTCTATAAAATCAGCATCAGGTGTTTAATGTTGATAAATACAGTAAGCTCACAAACATCCACCACAAATGCAGTGAGCAGGCTCAGGGTCACGATATATAAAAGAACAGGAAGCTCATTGCTTGCAAAAAAATGGAAATATGTATTAAGAGTCACTTTTGATAAACTGATAATCAGACTGTGGTTAGATGCTGTAGGAGTCTACACTAGGCCTGTTGCCTTTTAGTTGAAGTGAAGAATGTTTTTTCTTTTTTTTTCTTTTTTCAATTATTCAATTTTTTTCCAATTGTTAATGCTGCTCTAAATGTTTGATATTTGCCCCACATGGATATACAATTTCAAAGAAAGGGTGACAGGACATTGCATTTTGCTCCCCAGATCTTTAATTCTGCATTTTCATAATTTAACAGGTTATAAGCAAACAACTAATAAGTAAAGAACTCAAAGGGGAAAACTAGCTATGCTCTCAAAACGTTTTTTTGCGAGTAAGACAAATCTGTACAAGTGAGGGGATGAGCAAAAAGGAACAGTAGTAAAACAATACAGTTGAGTCTCCAACAACTTCATGAAACAGGCCTGATCTTCTGATCTACATCATGTTCATGCAAGTTCTTTAGCTGTTGACCTCACCTTACCTCTTCCTCCCCCGACTCCCTCTCCTATCACTGCACTTCATCTCTCCCCTGATGTTCTAAACAAGCCTGTTCAAACATTTGCAGGAATGTTTTATTGCCCCATCTAGATCTTCCTGTGCTCTTTATCCCCCAACCAAAACACTGAAATTGACTGTTTCAGGAAATAACCAACTAGTGCGTTCCAACTCTACGTCTGAGCAGAACCTGAGAGGAAGAAAAAGTAAAATAGACGGAGTTATTCCTTCTTTTTCTCTGCAGTAGACAAAAAGGAATCATGGAAGGTGCGCTGGCTGTTAAAACGGTGACAATTGTTGTGATCGTAGCGCTCTGTGGAGCGGTGCCCACCACTTCACCCAGTCAAGAAGAGCTCTCGGAAGCCCAGGTAATCATGAGGGGTTCTAAATGTTCAAATACTGCACTGTTTGTTGGAGTTATTTAACCTGTCAATATTAAGGAGGTGATTCTGTAAGATCAATGCTCTTTCAAAATTGTCAAACAATAAAGTTAAACCTTTATTAAATGTATCATTAAAAAGTAAAAATGTACTTCCCATTTTCAGAAATATGAATATCCTACTAAAGGCATTTAAAGTCAGCTTTACAGCCTGACATTTGTTTGAACAACTGCCTGTGCTACACATCACACCAGACAGAATTTTTAAATGATTATTGTGGTTAACAGAAATATTTTCCGTGATGAACAATTTCAACCAGCAAATAAGCGACGACAGATTGTCAGGGCAGATTAACTATGTATAGGGTATATTTTCAGATTTACTGGAAATATAAGAGTAAGTGATTATATTGTATATCTATATCTATCTAAGTTCAAGAAGTCCGAGCAGTTCAAGAAGTAAGTTAGAATTATTTTATTATATTAAAAAAAAAGTTAACTTAACAGGGTCCCTCCTGTTTCTTCTGTGTCCAGGTCTATCTGTCTCAGTTTTTCTCTGAAGTGGGAGTCAGTGCCCCCAACAGCGTGTGGCGCAGCTCTCTAGATTCCTTCGAAGGCACTCTCAGAAAAATGCAGGAGTATTTTGGCCTAGAGGTGTCGGGGCAGTTGGACGCCAGCACCCTGGAAGTGATGGCTCGCCCCCGCTGTGGTTTCACAGACGTGAGCGCATATGGCCACTTTGACGGTCGACCAAAGTGGAACAAGGCTGTGGTTACATACAGGTACTATACTAGTTCTCCATGTCAGAAAAGAGAGCAACAAGTCTCTGCAAGCCCTTCATCCAAACATAAAGCATGGGGCAGGCTGTAGCTCAGGCTGTAGGGACTTGGCTTGGGAACCGGAGGGTTCAAGCCCCGGACCGACCAGGTATGGAGTGAGGACTGGTAGTTGGAGAGGTGCCAGTTCACCTCCTGGGTCACTGCTTAGATGCCCTTGAGCGAGGCACCAAAGCCTTAACTTCTCAGGGTGCTGTGCTGCAGCGACCCATCATTCTGACATCTCTCCACATTTAATGCATGTGTGCGCGTGTGTGTGGTAGAATTTGTGTATGTGTTAAGTTGAGACAGACGTCGTTCGGGTCAGTGTCCAACAAAACAGCAGTAGGTCATAACTTGTCTCAGGCAGAGTAGTAGTTCAACTCATAACAGTAACACGTAACAGCTGAATGATAAGACAGTGCTGCCATCCTACCAAAGTCAGGGGAGGAATTTAACACATAACACGCACACACACACACACACACACACATACCCACACACACACACACACACACACACACACACACACACACACACACACACACACAGGCTCTACTGCAGTATTGTCAGGCTGACATGGTTTTCAGTCTGTGCTCAGGTGTTTGGGTTCAGGATTTAGGTAAGCACATGATAGTCAAAACTACACTGCGGTTAAAGTGCATTGGTAATCCTTATTCTCTGTAAATCCCAAAAATAACAACATAATGAAAACCAGAATATTCCCAAAGAGACACATAAAGTACATTATTATTGTTATTAATATTATTATTATAATAATAATTATTAAAGCTCCTGTTAAGAGATTTGTAAACCATTTTCACTCTCACACCGCCGTAGGATAATTGACTACACACCAGACCTGAGTCAAAGGGATGTGGATGCCGCCATAGCCAAGGCTCTGAAACTCTACAGTGACGTCATTCCTCTGGATTTTAAGCACATCCCCAGCGGCACAGCTGACATCATGATCACGTTCAAGGCTCAAGGTAATGCAGTGCCTTCAGTGCCTTTGAGAAAATGTCGGATCTAGTGTTGACTATATATTCTTCTCCTCTCAAAACCAGACCATGGAGATTTTTCTCCATTCGATGGGAAGAACGGAGTCTTGGCCCATGCATTCGCCCCTGGAGAGGGCATTGGTGGTGACACCCATTTTGATGAAGATGAAAACTGGACTCTAACTGCAGCAGGTGCTGACATAAAGGAAACATTGCTATTTAGGTGATGTTATGCTTCAGCTGATTATGTAGGCTACCCACTGTAACTTTATAAGTGTGTATCTGCAGGAGCCAACCTGTTCTTGGTGGCAGCCCATGAGTTTGGTCATGCACTGGGGTTGGCCCACTCTAAGGTCCAGACAGCCCTGTTGTATCCCACCTACCAGTATGTGAACACAGAGGGCTATGTGCTACCAGATGATGACCGACAGGGAGTACAGGCTATCTACGGTGAGAGCCCAACTAATTCAAAGACCGATTTCTGCAACTTATGAGGGTGTTATATTTTGGAAACAGAGCACTTTTCATGAAACGAAACTCAATCTTTACCAGTATCATTTCTTGGTGTTTTGCCTCTCAAAGGAGTCAGAGCAGCATCAGCTCAACCAACGACTAAACCTAGACCTGAACCAAATCCTAAACCCACATCAGAACCTACTCCAGATAGGTGCAACAGGAACCTGGTTTTTGATGCTGCAACCTCGATTCAGAGCAGTCTCTACTTCTTCAAGGATGGGTAAGACATTTATGTTTGATTTTGTCATTTGAGTTTCACAAAAAAAAACATGCTACTCCATTAGATAGAGCTGTTATTTTCTGTAAGTTTTTTTTTTCTCTCAGTATGTGACCACTGTCAGCTTTTCATGGAATATTGTGTTTCTTTGTCAGATATTTCTGGATGAGGAGAAGCTCCTGGGGCGGCATCAGAATGAAGAAAATACAGTCTGTCTGGCCTGGAATCAGCAAAGTTGATGCTGCTTACGAGAATACAAAAAGCAATACTGTCATTTTATTTGAAGGTACAAAATTAAGTTGGTAGTTAATAATCCACAAATGATTTTTTTTTTCGTTCTTTTTTTGGTGAATTAAAATGACTAAAAGTTTTAAATAAATGCTGGGACCAGTTGGGAAGATAACTCTACCTTTTCACGTCACAGGGAATCATTATTGGGGGATCAGAGGAAACACTGTCCTACCTGGTTATCCCAAACCTCTCAGCGACTTTGGCTTCCCTCCATCTGTCATCAAGGTAGATGCTGCCGTCCATGTGTCAATCACAAGCAAAACCCTCCTCTTTGTGAATAACAGATACTGGAGGTGAGTAATGTCGATAGCCATGAACATCTAGGATCAGTCCTGACAGATACCACATGTTGATGAACACCTCTCCATTCTCCTCATATAGCTACAATGAAAGGATGGGCAGAATGGATGATGGGTACCCAAAATTAATTAGCGTTGAGTTCCCTGGGATTGGCTTAAGAGTGGATGCTGCTTTTGAGAACCAAGGTAGGTAACAGTCAAAGGTTAGTCCCTTCACAGTAACATTATCATTACTAGTTTGGGAAGATACCAATGATGCATCCCCCCTTCCAGGTAACCTGTACTTTTCATATGGATCCACCCAGACTGAGTACCACTACACACGGAGAAGAGTGATTCGCAATCTGTTAAACCATGACTGGATGGATTGCAACTAAAGAAACACAGACCAAAAATACGCACACACAGACACGCAATCAAGCATGCACGCACGCACACACGCACACACACACACACACACACCAATACCAGCTAACTAATCTGGAGTAGGTTGAAGAGGCTTTTCTGTAGAAATCTGCATGGGAATACATAGAAATAGCCTACACTATGAAATAGTATAATAATCCTGTAGGCAAAAACTACTTGTTATTTAGACACTGTGTTTTATTGTATGCATTGCACAATTAAACATGATTTAATAAATCTTTAAAAGCTATAACATCAATGCTTGAGTTTGTGAATTACGATAAATTAAACAAGGGAAATCTGGAATCTCTGGTATTTTGTATGAACCAGATAGGCCTACTGTTACAGTTTGTGGTGTGAACCCAGGTGAGTTGAATAGGGGATTATTTATCTTTCCTGCATAATCTCAGAAGGAAAAACAATCACACATGGCTACTTAACTTTACAAGAGCACATAGGCAGCAGGAGCTGATGAAAGATAGAGGATGCCATTTCTTTATACAATGGTTTTACTATCTATTGAGATGCTTACATAATGTAGCCATTAGGCTACATTTAAAACCCCCAAAAGGAAGACATTGACTTTTGACACAGTAGAGTAGACAGATTGAATGCAGTAAATTGTGCGCACAGTTCAGTCATTGAAGGCAAAAAAAAAAGAATCCCGCCTAATTTATCCACTTGCAGATCGCACCACCATCATAAAAAATAAATAAAAATGTTGTGTTAATGCTGAAAGTTATTTTGAAGATAAATATCTGATGCAGTCATACGGATGCATTTCATGTAGCCCGCTGTGTTGCGATGTCACTGGTAAAACTACAATAACCACAATGCCTATCCAACGATGACGTCGGGGAAACACACCCCTTACTGTGATTGGATGATATTTTCATCCCTTCTCTGAAGGTGAAGTCGGTCCCAGTGAAGTGAGTCAGTGGACACAAGTCATCTCCTCGTCCAACATGTCTTCCAGTGGACTTTTAACCATGCGCGCTCAAATTTGTAAACGCCTGGTAAGTCAGGGTGTGTAAAATAATGTGTTTGGGTTTGTCTGTTGTATTAGTATATTGCATATGAATGCTGTAGCAAGTGTGGCTGGCTGTAAACACAAGGCCCTGGTTAACTTCCGAGTAACGTTAGCGTAGCTAACCTTTGTGTGTATGTATGCGTCCTTGACTGAAACACCTGATCACTTGTCCAGGTTGCTCGAGCGTCTCATATCACTGGCTACGGTTTTTACAACGGTGCAACCGCAAACTGCTTTAACAAAATAAAGATGCAAACAATGACAGTAGCAACAGTAACGTTAGCTAGCTGAACTGACCAATATAAAAGCCAAAATAGTGTCTTGCTAACGGTTGACAGTTAGAAGTTTGAATGACACGAGACTTAACTTAAGCTTTAAATTGCTATTTTAGCTCGTGTTTCGTCATTTAACTTGGCTAATACCTGCTTGTGAGTGCCCTTGTTGTTAGCATAGCTAATTTATGTCTCATGCTTCTCTGCTTGATGAATTGAATTGTATCAAGGCGCTTGAGGTTGAACAGCGGACTTGATTAGAAAGACAGATTAGAATTGGGACATCTCATCATATATGGAAGATGATTTATCCCTATCATTGTCCTGCCATTGTAGGCTCACAAGTACCTCTCAAGAACCTACACATCTCGCCCTTCACTCAATGTAAGTACAGTAACTGACTATTTAAATTCTCATCCCAATTCAATGTGTGGACTGCGCACTATAATGCAGACTTTTAATTGCATGGTTTCAGGAAGTCGTCATTGTCAGTGCAGTCCGCACTCCAATAGGCTCCTTCAGAGGCAGCCTGGCAGCAGTGCCAGCCACCAAACTGGGCTCCATTGCCATCAAGGGAGCCATAGACAAAGCAGGTATGTGCAGGCATGGCTAAGCCGATACACCATGTAACACATTACCTGAGTGTTACATGAGTAGGTGGATAGTTGGATCAAAGAGAAGAAGGCTGTGTATATTTAGTGAGTTTCTTTTTTTTAGGAATTGCTCCTGAAGAGGTAAAGGAAGTCTACATGGGCAATGTGCTTCAAGCAGGAGAAGGACAGGCCCCCACAAGACAAGCCTTGCTTGGAGCAGGTATGACCACACTAGCTTATTTTTTACCCTTATTTCAAAAATATTTGCATTGCACCAAAATATTGATGTCCAAAAACCAGCTGTGCATGTGCTGTCATGACAAATCAGAAATGATTGTACATAAAGCAGGATTGTCATTTCCTTACCCTTTAAAGTTAACTGTGAGAAGCTAATTGGTCTTGTTCATGTATACATTCAGAAACTGAAATCCGCACATCAGCATGACCAAGGCTACAATATACAAAAACCAAAAGCCTGCATCTCCAAGGTGACACAGCTTAGAGAGACCTCCTTATATCATCAATGATATGAAAAGTTACAGGAAGGCTGGAAACATGTGAAAACATAACAGAAACATAACAGCTATGATTGACAGTTCTGTTTTTTTTTTTTTTTATCATGCACAGATCACTGTGAAATAATATACTACCATTGTCAAATATACAGCTCTCCTGTGCCAGACTGACACACAAAAGCATAGCTTGGGGTGGGTTAATGATTTTAGTTGTTTCTGTTTTTGCAAATATGTCTGATTTTATCTTTATCAGGCTTGACCCTCGGCACTCCAGCAACAACAATCAACAAAGTCTGTGCGTCCGGGATGAAGTCCATCATGATGGCAGCTCAAAGTCTAATGTGTGGACACCAGGTAGCCAAAGCATTAAATATACGGTCTCTCTAATGCTTGCTCAAGTACAAAGAAAACTATAAAACATGGAAGATAATGAAAAACAGATCATGGAAAACTTTTATTGTGACCAAAAACAAGCTTTGTTTTACCTAAGATTTTTGGTAACTTGCAAGCTAACACAGTATGGTCACCATAGACTACACATCTTTCAGTTCTTTAATATAATGGCTGTACAGTAATTCCCAAATCCTGGGAAACACAGTAAGATTTAGAAGAAGTGACCTTTATAAGTTTATACACATCCAACACTCAGGGTACACGTATAGCAGGAATTGTGGTTCAGTGCGAGACAAACCATAAACAGTAGTTGTCACTACTTTTTTGTGTATGGCTGTGCGTGTGATTTAAGGATGTGATGGTGGCAGGAGGCATGGAGAGCATGTCCAACGTACCTTATGTGATGACCAGAGACACCCCAACCTACGGAGGAGTGAGGATGGAAGACCTCATTGTCAAGGACGGGCTCACTGATGTCTACAACAAATTCCACATGGTAACTAATCAACCTACTGTTAAATATTACTTTGTTAAATTTTCTAGTCGTAGAGATAACGTTGGAATGCATTTGAAAATATTAAGTCGGCATAAAGTATTTGTAGTAAAATAGTTGCTTCTGTAATTGGATGCATTTGTGGTCAAAAAGTAAGAGTTGGGTTTAGACCCAGTGCAGGAGGTGATCATGAAAGCCAATGGAAAATAGTCTAAAAGCTTTCTGAGTTTTAATTTTATGTTATTTAAAGTATTTGATATGGAAGCATTGTTCAAAACTATTTTTTTACACTTAAAAAAAAGTTATTTACATTTATCTAGATGTTTGCATTTACTTTGAAATGTTTACAAGGAGAAGAGTACATTTTTAATCAATTGTTATATATTTTAAAAAGTAAATTGATAATGTAGCCTATCAAACATTAGCATTTAGCTGAAACTGCAATGTGTGTGGAACAAAATGTGTATTTAAGAAATCTGTCATTTCATGCATTGTATGTTTACAGAGCTTGAGGTGGAAGAGGACCTATAAATCCATCATATTTATATTTGATCTGTTTTCTGTTGCATTTGTCTTACTGTCTTTAACAGGGCAACTGTGCGGAAAACACAGCCAAGAACAGCAACATCACCAGAGAGGAGCAGGATGCCTACGCCATCAGCTCGTACAGCCGCAGCAAAGCAGCATACGAGTCTGGCTTGCTGGCCAAGGAGATTGTACCAGTCAGCATTCCCCAGAAAGGTACAGCAAGTTTGTTTCAGGCCAGTGACGTTGGTTATTTACTTTATGTAGCGCAACATATCTGACGTTGACGTGGTTTTGTAGGCAAACCTGATGTGGTCGTGTCCGAGGATGAAGAGTGGAGGAGGGTCGACTTCAGCAAAGTTCCCAAACTGAGAGCAGTGTTCCAGAAAGAGAATGGTAACGATGCAGTTGTCGGTACTTCCACTGATTCATGACCTGAGCTGGGGGAGGGGGGGGGCTATTAAGCCACTTTTTGTCCAACTAAACAGAAAACTTGTACTTTCATTCAGTTTCCACAGAGATTTTATTTACACTTTTCTTGCATCTTTTTAAATTTTCCTTACCTTTCATCCTGTAACAACTCATCATAGTAATAATAATAATAATACTACTGCTTGTTATTCAAGTTAACTTGAAAATTTAATCACTTGTCCATGTTCCCAGATGTCCTAAAAGTCCTACAAGTTCAACCCTAAGAACATTAGTTGTAGGCAAAAGTAACTCAATTAGGTACAAAACTAACATGCTTGTTCTAGGAAACTTATTTGTGTTTAATATACATTTTCTTCTGATTGGTCACTTGCTTTTTAGGCACGGTGACGGCAGCCAATGCCAGCACCCTGAACGATGGAGCTGCCGCTCTCGTTTTAATGACCGCAGATGCTGCAAAGAGACTCAACGTCACTCCACTGGCCAGGATTGTCTGTAAGATTTGCACACATAGCTTTACATAAATATTTTTTTCTACTACTATGGGCCAACAGTTAACATAGAAACAATTAGAGATACATTTAAATGACCTCTGTAAATGGTGCCCTGCTGGTGAGTTTTACAACTTGACCTATTTTCACTTAAGTACGGTGCAGTAAAGTGCAGATGTCCGTGATCTGCGTAACGACAGTACAGTGGGACGTTTGCCTTCAACAGAGCGACAGTAATAACCTAACATACCATCATTACTGAGTTTAAACTACATTCACGGTTATGTTTGCACTGAATAACGCATTCAATAAACAGAAACATAACTCTTGCAGCGCACATGAACAGATGCGCAATATTAGCTCACACATAAAATAGCACCCTCGTGAATTAGCCTGTTGCTAACGTACGTTCATAAATCCTGCATAACATCGTCCCATACCTACAGGACCTCAGACTTACGTATTGATGCACGCACAGAGTAGTGTCGACAAACTAAGTCCAATGAGGGGAGAAAGGAAAGTGTGATAGCGTTCCACTTTTAACGCTTTTTTCTCTCACTCAAAACCGCTGTGTCCAACGTTACTAGAAGGCAGAGCGAGCTACAACCGACAGGGAGAGAGAGAGAATGTATCACTACAGCCAATCAGCAGTCTGCTCAAAGCGATGGTCTTTTTCACAAATAGGTTGAACGTAAAGGGGGGAAAAGTAGTTTCCACTTAAGGAGCCCTATGTCCTGTCTTTGTGTCTTTGCTAGTTTAAGACCGACGCACTTGTCAATGTCCCGTCCAGCGCCCGCGACTAGGATCAGTGTGTTTGACCGGGGGTGACGACACACATCACGATGATATTGTCCATTGGCACAACCCTAGTGCTGTGCTTCACCGTAGTCTAACAATATGGCTAGATTATCTAAAGCCTGAATATAGGTCCAAGACACGTGGTTTGTGGAGAACAAAATCTCTAAAATTACAAATAGCTGTCTATTTGTCAAGTTTAGATAAACACACACACCTCATTTAACAGGACGTCTTTATTTGTTATAGTTTTGGTTAAATTGCTGGATTGATATGTTATATTTTTTTCCATAGCTTTTGCTGATGCTGCTGTTGCACCCATTGATTTTCCCATTGCTCCTGCATTTGCTGTACCAAAGGTGAGTGTGGCCATGTGATTGGTAGGTTGTTGTTTTTTTAGCCTGATCTGAGTCCTTAAATATAACTAGAACCTGGTTATACTCAGTCTGATCCAATACTTATGTCTACCTAAATATGTATCTGGCACAATTCATTGAAATAGATAATTCTATTTTTCATAAGCTGCTTGATTCAAAAACTAAATGGCCTGATTCTATTGCATTATTGTACACAAGTTGATAGGTTAAACTATTGATTCGAGTAAACTATTTAGACTATTGATTCAAAGTTTAACTGGGAGAATGCAACTTGTAAAAACAGACATGGTGCAATCTGCTCGAGAAGATGCATCACGCGGTTCTACATGTTTTTACAGAGTGATGTTTCTTTTACCTCATAACAATCCTGAGTACAGATCTGGGAGAGTGCAGATACGGGCCCCAGAGGGCACATAAACAAAGTGTGTGTGTGTGTGTGTGTGTGTGTGTGTGTGTGTGTGTGTGTGTGTGTGTGTGTGTGTGTGTGTGTGTGTAAGCGTGTGTGTGTGTGTAAGCGTGTGTGTGTGTGTAAGTGTGTGTGTGTAAGTGTGTGTGTAAGTGTGTGTGTGTGTGTGTGTGTGTGTAAGTGTGTAAGTGTGTGTAAGTGTGTGTGTGTGTAGCGTGTGTAAGTGTGTGTGTAAGCGTGTGTGTGTGTGTGTGTGTGTGTAAGCGTGTGTGTGTGTAAGCGTGTGTGTGTGTAAGCGTGTGTGTAAGCGTGTGTGTGTGTGTGTAAGCGTGTGTAAGTGTGTAAGCGTGTGTAAGTGTGTGTGTGTAAGCGTGTGTAAGTGTGTGTGTGTAAGCGTGTGTAAGTGTGTGTGTGTGTAAGCGTGTGTAAGTGTGTGTGTAAGCGTGTGTAAGTGTGTGTGTGTAAGCGTGTGTGTGTAAGCGTGTGTAAGCGTAAGCGTGTGTGTGTAAGCGTAAGCGTGTGTGTGTGTAAGCGTGTGTGTGTGTAAGCGTGTGTGTGTAAGCGCCGGTCAGCGTGGAATAAACCTGAGAAGCTGCTGCCTGAATGTTTTGTGAACTGATATTTGCTAATAAGAAAGAGAAATGATAGATAGCAGATTCATAAATGTGACCTTGTCACACTCATGCAGATATTGATCAACTTTATTTTACCGATCCATTATAAAAGGCCTGTATCGCCCTGATATGATCCTTAGGATCAGCTTGGGACATTTAGGCAATTAAGCCCTTTTTATTAAGCTGTTTTCAGGGATTATTATTATTATACCATTTGGTCATCCCAGAAAATATGGCAGGGCAGTGATCCTGGAAGTGTTTATATATTGATTGTGTGTTTTCCTCTTTTGTTTTTACTGTTTTTGTATATGTGTGTATTGTAGTTAAACACGCACTTTTTTTTTTAAAATTCAAGTTTAATTAATGTTATACGATATACTTAATATACATTTAAATTTTTAAGTTCAAAATACGAGCTTGAACCTGAACCATACTCAACTTTGCTTATGGATGCAGTTCTGTTAGAACATCCTAACCCTTGTCTGTGTCGGTCAGGTCCTGGCTGCAGCAGGGCTGAAGAAGGAGGACATCACCATGTGGGAGATCAACGAGGCCTTCAGCGTTGTCGTGCTAGCCAACATCAAGATGTTGGACATCGACCCTGCAAAAGTCAACGTCAACGGGGGAGCTGTGTCACTGGGACACCCCATCGGGTAAGCTGCTGAGAGGGACTTGGACAGACTGGCTGGTCATTGCTTTGTAAGAGATCTGGGATGTGACCTGGATAGAGAGTTTGTTTCTCTTTTTCTGACCGGTAGCCAACCCTAGTTAACTGATCGTTAACCGTCAAGCAGGCATCTGAGTCCCAGTTCAGTTATACTTTCCGCGTCTGCAAACGGTTGCGGATTTGTACTGGTCGCGCAGCTACCATGTTTCATGCATTGTTGTGGACACATGCAGCCACTTTCCAGGAACCACATACACATCTGTACGACCGACAAGTCCGCGGAAAATATGTCAATCGTAAGTCTGTCTCCACCACAGCCACCTGCGAGGTGGCCAACAGTCCTCATCAATGAGCACCTTCCAGCAGAGAGCCGCAAACTTGGCAGAAAGAAATAACTTAAAACGCAACTTGCTACTGCAAAGTTTGTGCTGGCACGTTAACTAGGAGTTCAGAAATGGATTGTATAACCTATTTTTATTTTAAAATGCAAAAACCTTTTTAATTTTTTGTTTTTAAATGGTAGTATTGATTGGTCAAAATCCTTATTGTCGGTTAACGGGTAAACAGTTATTCATTAACATTCTTACACCTGGAATGAAGAGAAAAGAAGAGTCGTACCACTTAGCTTTTACCAGGAAGAAATGTGCTGAGATGACGAACGAGGTGTGTCCTGTTTTCCAAACATTGAATCTGTTTATACCTCACCTCTTCCTTTCCTCTGTGATGTGGAAATAGATTTTTATTTTGCCAATTTTTAAATCTAATCAAGCAGAGAAGACCAAAGAATTGACTGTATCTGACAAAGCAGCTTAGGCAAATCCTATCCCAAAAAGTATTTGCTTCCAATAAGAATATTTACATTTGAGGCCCATATTCAAACCTATCCCAGAATACTATGGATATCATGTCAAATTGACAAGGTTGGCAGATATTTGAATGCTGCATCACTTCTCTTTTCACCTTAGTAGTTTCTTGGTTTTGCATTACTAATCAAGCATTTTTTGTTTGTATTTCCTTGAAGCGACAACATATCTTTTGTACTTTACCCAGATCATGAATGAACTCTACTGGCTGTATGTTTGCATAGGGCCAGCCCAGTTTAGCATTATTTGGCCATGGCTGGCTACAACAACAAACCTTTGACTTGACTTACTAATTTCAAAATAGCAATGTATACACAGAAAATGTTATGGATTACAACTTATTCTTTATGTCTCCTGTCAGGATGTCTGGGGCCAGAATTGTGGGCCACATGGTGCACAGCCTGAAGTCAGGCCAGTACGGGCTGGCAGGCATCTGCAACGGAGGTGGTGGAGCTTCATCCATTGTGATCCAGAAATTGTAGGAAACTTGATGGGAAACTTCTCTCTCCCTGGTACACTCTTTATTTCAAAGTGTTCACTACCTGTTGATACTAAATGATTAAGGCATCTGTAAACTCCCTTTTACTGTGAAGAATGCTTATGTTACAACTGTGGCCTTACTGAACAGTAATGTAGGGCTCATGACATCATGACTCATTTGTTTTGTGAAACCTATTGTGCAAAAAATGATATATTAATATTTAAATCTGAATTAAAATGGTTATAAATAGATTTTTATAAAACTGCTGTTGTGTCTCTGATTTTGTGTGACCAATAGTTGGAAGTTTCACAACAGGTGCATTGCTTTGGTTTTAATATTTTAAGTTTTATGCTCTAACACAGTGATTCCCAACCAGGGGTACTTGTACTTCTGCAGTTGCCAGTGGGTACTTGGAATGATTGTAGAGCAACTTATATATTTGAAAAAATAGAAAACATGATTTGATTAAAAGAATATATCAACATTAAGTCAACTGTAACGGCTATGTTAGTGGGTAAAAACGAGTTAGAAAGCGAGCACAGACGTTTAGCTAAAAGTAATGAATGAACGGTTCAAAAGATAAGCTTAATGTAATATAGAAATAACAGCTCAAAGTATAAAAAATAACTATAATAACTATCTACTTTTATATGATTAATAGTCTTACACTTATAACATACATTGGGAATTGATGAAGGGTTTCACAAGTAAATTTTACAAGGCTCTGGGGGCGCCTCAGACCATAAACGTTTGGGAACCACTTCTCCAAAAGGTTATTTTAAAGTAGTCTATCCACAACGTTTCACTTCTGGGATTGCTCTGTTGCCGCCGGAAATTCCATCAGATGTCCGTTACCTTCCTCTTTCTTTGTCGGCGTTCTAACCTCCGGTGTATTTGTGAGGACTATGGTTAACTGCTCCTCAGATCTCTGCAGGGTAAATCCAGACAGCTAGCTAGACTCTCTGTCCAATCTGAGTTTTCTGTTGCACGACTAAAACAACCTTTGAACGTACACGTGTTCCACCAAAACAAGTTCCTTCCCGAGGCTATTTTGCAGAGGGACTGTGGCTCCGTCCGTTACTTAGCACCGCCCAAGACAATTGTGATTGGTTTAAAGAAATGCCAATAAACCAGAGCACGTTTTTCTTCCATCCTGGAATGCTGCATGGACTGGAGACCCTCCTTTGCAGCGCTGTGGAGGAAAGTCTGGCAAAGTGAGACTAATTTTAAAGTAATTAAGAGTCTGCACTGACATTTTCTAGCTGGCCACTAGATGCTGCAGTTTTCCCTGTAATGTTGGGTGCACTGTCCATGTTGCAGAAGACGACAAGTCGGAGCTGAATGTAGCTGTGCTACATATTTCCTTCACACAGCAGGTTTGATGTACATTTGTTGCTGCTATATCTTAATAACTAGTATTATGTGGTTGAAGGGTTTAGTTAAGTTTTTACCAGCTGAGGGTTTGAGATGTCTTTAAAATGCATTTCTGCTGTTAATACAATGGGAGTGAATGACTACTTAAAACAATGCAGTTTTAGGATTGAATTCATCAAATGTGGGCACATAAATCTGAACTGTGCAAAAATTGAGCAGTAACTACTATAGGTAAGGGAAATAATATTTGTGTGTGATTAGGATTAACCGATCTTTTAAGATAATGAAGATAAACACCAAAAATATTATGTATTTCTTTAGGTAAATCTATTTTTACCTTAATACAGAGATCTTCAACAGGGGTCAGGACCTTTAAAGAGTTACTACACCCCCCCCAAGTTATTGCTTAATCATTTAAAATAAAAGTTTATTTTTTAAAGTTGAAATTTGAAAATTAGTCCAACAGTTTATTAGCAAATATATCAGCCTATTTTTTGGGGGGGGATTTATTTACACAACATTGATGACAGGCTACTGGCCTGTAGGTATGTATCCACAGATGCAGTTAAGCTTAAGGATTCACTGTGATTCATGTATGTTTAACATTAAAACATGATTTATAAATATGTCAATAATTAAAATGTTGCACCATTTTTAAGGTTTTCAGAAGTGGAGATGTTTTAATGTTGATATATCTTTTATGAAAATGTTTTATTTGTATTATTTGTTTTATTGGGTCTGTTTTAACTTTCTCTTTTATCTGCTGGTTTGGGTCCCTTAATTTGAAAAAACTAAGCATCGACTAAACAGCATTATTAAGAGCTGTGTCAAAATTGCAGGGTTCACTTTGTAGAGCTATGCCTTTTATACAGGGTAAGAGTCACAAGGAAGGCAAAAGCCATCCTTGCTGACCCGAGTCACCCCTTGTCCTGTGAATTTAGGCTGCTGCCATCTGGTCTCAGGTACCTGGTACCCAGGTGTAACACCAAGAGATGGAAAATAGCTCATTTGTACCTGTTGGCATTGGTCTCATTAATACCTTGATTTAATTTAATTTGAGCATCTGTCGGCTTGTCTAGACGAAATAAAGAAGTGGATGTCTACTAACTTCTTAAAATTAAATGAAAATAAAACGGAACTTATACTTTTTGGTCCTCCTAAAAGTAGCCTAAATCATATCCCTGAAGCGTTTACACTCTCTATACCTATAAATACTTGTGTGAAAAATCTTGGTGTTTCAATAGATAGTTCTTTGAAATTGGATAAACAAATTAACTCTGTTGTTAGTTCGTGTTTCTTTCATTTACGTATGCTGACTAAAGTTAAGCCGTTTCTATGTCCTCAAGCTTTTGAATGGGTGATACATGCATTTTTATCATCCCGACTGGACTACTGTAATGCTTTATATTACGGAATAAATTCTACAACTTTAACACGTCTTCAAATAGTCCAGAATGCGGCAGCGAGACTTTTAAAAGGCATTCGTAAATACGAACACATCACTCCAATTTTAGCTTCTCTTCACTGGTTGCCGGTTCGTTTTAGGGTCGATTTTAAAATTCTTTTATTTGTTTATAAGTGTCTTAACTATCAAGCTCCCCTCTATTTATCGGAGCTCCTAGAGCAATACACTCCTTCCAGGGATCTTAGGTCAGGGACACAGAAACTTTTATCCATACCACGGTACAGGTTAAAACACAGAGGTTATCGTGCCTTTGCCATTGCTGGCCCGACACTATGGAATAGCTTGCCCTTTCATATTTGCTCTGCTTCTGACTTGTCAGTTTTCAAGTCACTCTTGAAAACACACTTCTATTGAATTGCTTTTAATAGTGTTTAATTTGTTCTTAAATTTTTCTTGTTTTATCTGTCGTGTGATATTCTATTGCTCTGTAAAGCACATTGGTCAGCTTGTCTGTATAAATAGTGCTGTATAAATAAACTTTGACTTGACTTGACTTGACTTAATTTGTCCCGTTGGAGGATGGAATATGAATGTATGTTATGCTGTGTATGGAATGCTGTCTTTTGTTCTCTGCTGGATATAGAAAGAATTTCCCCATTTGGGGATAAGAAAGTTTACTTGATCTTGATCCTGATCTTGATGTGTAAAGGCTTTAGACCGCCCTACACGTTATTTTAGGCCCAGTGTAATATGCAACTACATTTTTTACATTACGTAGTAGGGGGTCCCTGCTCTGTCTCAATTACAGCTAAGGGGTCCTTGGTCTAAAAAAATCATTGAAGACCCCTGCCTTAATTGCTTAAAATTAGCCACCTGGGCCCCAGCAGGACCATATTATTGCATACTGATGTGATGGGAGATCTAGTGAGACCCTTAGTGTATACTTTTACTATTTGTGCTTGTGGCTTCTTAATATTCTGTTTGGGACGGGTTACCTACATTTGACCATTTTGCACAGCTGAGCTGAGTCTGATTTGTCTTATGTGCAAAATGTAGTCTCGCTCTAATTCTCAATTGGTACTTTGCCTGCCAGGGTCTTTTGAGTTTCTAACTCATTTTAGATCAATTTAATGATGCAGAAGTGTGTCAGTGTTGTATATTTATCCAAACAATGCATACCGGTAGAAATCCATCCCCCCATCATGCACTTTAAATGCAATATGTCAAAGCTGATGTCACTCAATAAGACATTATGTTTTTTAGTCTCAATAACTTGTCTTTCATTCCTGCCTGTTCCTGCCAGTTCCTGCCGCACTCATAGTTTGAGATAAATATTAACAGGGTCTGAAAGTCCTTAAGCCATCTGTATGTTTAACCTTACTCACCCATTTGTTTGGAGGTTACTGATTAAAAACACACCAGACGTTTTTGTAAGATGGACGGAAGATATGCGCAATGTCAGAACCAAGTATTTTATGCCTTTTCACTTGACTTAAATCTTAATTTGTTTTTTAAGGCCTTGTCTGAATGACGGCTGGTATGGTATGTCAAAAAAAGTGACTGCTTATCACGTGTTAACTCCTCTCGTTCCCCCTCAGTCACACTGTGATTATAACAGGAGTGACAGCTTAGCTTGCTGGAAAGCATTCATTGCCTAACATGTTTCATTGCTTGTTTTCTATTTCCACTTTTTTAAGAAATTGCCATTTGATTGTGGGACCTATGGAACATTTGAATTTCTGTGTTTTTAGTATGATATATGAAGTTGTAGTTAGAGCAGATTTTATATTAGCAACCACATTCTAATCAAGTTTTGTTATTGGATGTAATTTGAAGAGCAAGTTTGCAAGGTTTCGTGCAGCAAAATGAAATTTTTAAACACCACACTTGTACAGATGTTGTCACGAGTATGTACTTTTAGAGAGAGAGAGAGAGAGAGAGAGAGAGAGAGAGAGAGAGGCTGGTTTTGACAGGGGGCTGTAATTCTGGGTTCACAGTTACCATAAACCCATACAATAAGATACACAGGACCATGATGGATGTAAATCACAGTATATGTCACAGTATATGACACTGCTGAATTATATTCCTAAATTAGGTTTTCATGTCACACATCAATCGAAGGGCACTGCTAAATGAACACTTTAAATGAACACATTATTTTCACTTCATTCCCCTTATTTCAAAGCCTGGCTGCGGACAGAAGGTCATGAGTGCCGGCATTCATCAATGCCTACTTCTTGCCCGTGTCATTTTTAAAGTGTTGTAAAAAATTAAGTGACGCACAACTGGCTGGCTTGTGCACACAGTGGAAAAGGTGTGGTCATGGCCGTTGATTACATGGAAGAATGGGCAGAACACGAGGCAAAGAGAGAAAGAGGGAGCCGGAGAACGGACAGAATCAGAGTGCTGAAGGAATTTGCGTGAATTTCAAGGTAGGTGGAAATCTGTTAATAAATGTGTTTGTGAACTAAGTAAGTCAGCCTACTCAGGTAGCGTGTGAGCATTTTTGGCATTGTTATATATGAAATTTGGAACAGTTCTCAAATCAGTTTGCAGGTTGTTTGTTAAAAACCTGGAAGTTTGTTAATGTTTAGGGAAGTATTTCTGATGTTACTTCTTGTCACCCAAGTTTAATGAATGCAACTGTATAGTGACACGGTGTGTCCCGTACTGTACTTATGACTAGTACTTTTTTCATTTTTATAAACATGTTTTTTTTTTTGACTTTTTCCAGGTTCGACAGTCTCCCTTCACAGGCAGTGTAACCGGTTTCAATATGAATAAGAATCCGGTAAGTTGAAGTTCAAATTCACAGGAGAAGGCAACATTTCTAAATGTCTGGATTTTCATTGTTTATATATATTTTTTCCCTTTTGTAAACCGTTTATTCTTTATTTTACACCACTGCTTATAACATTTGCAAACGTGACAGGATATGTCGGAGTACAGCCATATCACAAGTTTACCTCGTGTTATCTATAGAAACTGTTTTTATTCCTATCTCTTTACTGTGCCTCCAGGTAAATGATCCCACCTATGACAACATGGGGTTTCAGCATGAGGAAGGGAGACCACATTCAAATGCCCCACAACAGGGTATATACCCTTTCCTCCCACAGGAGACCCGCAGCTATGTTGCTGTCAGTCCCGAAACCATCAATACCCACCACACTACGACACCTGGAACACCACATAACATAGGACAAAGGAAAGGTACAGTAATATTGTTCATGTTTTACCCGCAGCCTTTTGTGAAGTGATACCGTTTGGAATAAAAAGGTGGGGAAAGAAATCACTTCCAGTCAATCAGAAGGCATACATCCCCAATAAAAACATCTTATCTACTTTCATACAATCATTAACCTGTGTTTATTTTCACTTTCAAAACCAAACAAGTCTGTCTCACGTAAAGCTCTAACTTTTAACATAACAAACACAATTATTCCTTTTACAGATGAAAGGTTGATTTCATGAGCAATAAAACACACCCAGAGAGACTCTGCTGGTGCATTCTTACTTGGCCTGGTATGACCAGTGGTTTATGGCAGTTAAAATAGGTCATGTTAGAAACATTAGATAGGTATTACTGTGCCATAACATAAGATTGAGTTTGCTACTGTTTGCTACTTTATGACTCTTCTCTAGTTGTGCTGATGTTGTACTCTGTAATATTGTTCTACATTTACTGATCAGTACTATTATCTCAAAATCACAGTGGCTGTTCAGAAAAAGTTGCCTAGCCTTGCTTTGAATCAGTGATACTCTATTCGCTGAGATATATACAATAACTTTACCTCACAAATTTGCATATATAATAATTTTTATGCATCAGAATAAAAGTAGGGTAAACTAGTAAATAATTGGAGAAATAACTACTTGGAATATTTTTGCTTCACTCTCCATTACGGCCATGTTTCAAGTGCTTTATCACCGCATTGTTGACCTAATACAGAGGGCCTTCTATGGGGCTGTACGGATATTATTGGGGTGGGGACATCGGTAGAACCTTATGCTTTACTTTTTTGTGTACCTTTTTATTTTAATATGTAAATGGAACAATTATTTTCATAATATCTGCTTCATTTCAAATTCAAAAGTATGGCAAACACAGGGACAGTGGTGCCCTAAAGGTTAAGGAAGCAAGCTTGGGACCGGGAGGTTGCTGGTTCAGTCCCCAGACCGAAAGGATAAATCCTGGGTGGGGAAAGTGAAAGAGCAGCGGTTTTCCCTTCCTCATTACCACCGCTGAGGTGCCCTTGAGCAAGGCCCTTAACCCCAACCGCTCCAGTGGAGCTGGTCATTGGCCAGCAGATCAGACTGTGGTTGTACTGGGCAGCTTCCAGGTGTGAATGTGCAACTGTGTGAATGTGATAAGTCGTCGTTGCAAATGAGAATTAGTTCTCAATCGACTTACCTGGATAAATAAAGGTAAAATCAAAAAAGTAATAAGCTGAAATAAAATATAAATCTTGGTGAGAAAAATGTCAAAGACCATCCTCTGCTCCTCTAAAGATATACCATCTCTTTAGCAATAAGAAACAACAGCTTGTTATGAGGCAACTTTGATTACTACTCTTTCTTACCATCTTTACATACTGTTTTTAAGTAGTATAGAAGTTTTTATAGTTTTGAAGCATAAAGATATTTATGTAAAGTTATAGAACAATATAATAGCTTTCAAACAAGACCAAATAAGTATTGACACAGGATGTGTTGAAACCAGCTCCCCGTTTTAGTCATATTTGAATTTTTAATAAACATAATGCAGCTAAAAGTAGCGCAACTCTGTTAGTTATGTGTTTTAAGACTTGTTTACTGTATCTTAGTTCCACAGTAGGTTTTGTTTTCTGTCAGATCTGCAGTACGTTATCTGCTAAGCCTGTCTGCGTGTATTTGTATTCAAATGTTGAAGAGCATGCAGTTCGTATTTTATTTTTACCTAATAAGTTTTATCACAACTATATTTTTGTCTTGCCTTGCAGGAATAAAGAAATGTCAGTGGAAATATATACTGTGTGCATCTCTGTGTGTGCTTCTCATCCTGGCGATGGCCAGCCTCTTGCTCTGGTACTTCTGTAAGTTCATTCAAAGATCTTTGTAGCTGCTTGAAATTATTTTTGTCATGAATTTGGTAGGATGATCATCTTGGCAGATTCCTGTGTGCTGTATACTGAGTGTGTGCGTGTGTGTGTGTTTACAGTATACTACCAGTGTTTACTGGGGAAGTCGTGTAGAAGTGGTGGGAAGTGTTTAAGCTCGTCCCAGTGGTGCGATGGTGTACAGGACTGTTCTCACGGAGAGGATGAATCTCAGTGCTGTAAGACATTAAAACTACCACATACACACTGTGTGTGCCCTTTGTGCGTCACATCAGTGAACTTCATGGTGGCTGAATAGCATTGTCCTCTCTGGTTCACAGTTCGCCTCCACGGGAGCAACTTCCTGCTGGAAACCTACTCATCTGATAGCCAGACGTGGATGCCGGTGTGTGCTGAAAACTGGGACAACAACTATGGGAGAGCTGTGTGTGAGCACATAGGGTACAAGAGGTGCTGATTGTCTTTTTTTCTTACCGTTGTTAAATCCCCGTTCGGCAGAGTCTAACTGCTCTATAAAAGTAAAAAAAAATACTGCATGACTATAATGAGCAAGCATATTGCAGCTGGTACCCCATGCTCAAATATCGAGTATTCGGTCCCATGGATGGATGAATTGCTTTAACTGTATTGATTAATTTAGTAAGAGAATAAGGAATTATGCAGATTGTCATAACCTCTCCCTTCGGCCATGACAAAAATGAGAGATGCACACGTTTAAATGATTAAACAAAGTCATTTATTAAACAGAAGTAATTCATTTACAAAGGAACTCATGTCAGTGAGATCAGTAGTGTAAGGTATGCATGTATGACAATGTGGCGTGTGTGCATGTTGTATAACGTACAAAATGAGCAAAAGAGAACCAAGGATAAACAGAGGATGCCACTTAAAACAGGGGAGGCGGGGGGTGGGTACCTGCCAGAGAGAGAGAGAGAGAGAGAGAGAGAGAGAGAGGAGCCAAAACATACTTTATTTACCTAGCCCATTCCACAATCAACCAATTCACCACACAGACACAGCTGACTACTAGCAGAGTCGTCACAAGATTTTTATACACAGATTTTGTTATAGCTGTAGTCAGAGAGGAACCTCCATCATATCAAATTTCGGCGACTTGACTGGCTGGCATTCTGAAGTGTTTTTTGGATCTTACCTCACTGATCACATGTCTCTCCGTGTGTCCATCCCACAGACAGGATTATGTGTCCTACACCCAAACCAGTGCAGGTTCTTTGGCCTCCAGGGGATACATGAAGCTGAAGGCTGAAAGTAGCCATGGATCACGTATACAGTCACAGCTCACTTACAGGTACATGTATACCACCCCACCTATCACTGCATAATAACTTTATACACAGTACAGCAGTGATTACATTCCCATTGGGAACTGAATCAAGTTTTGTTTCTTTCATTTTCGTTAAAATTTCTGTCGTCCTTTCCTTTGCAGCCAAAGTTGCTCAGCCAGAGCAGTCAAACTTCATTGTATTGGTATGATATTACTTTAACTGAGACATAATTACACCACTGAAATGTTCATCCATTTAAGTGATATGTACAAAGCTCTTGTCTTAAAAATAATGGGATTTAGCCAGCTAATCTGGATAAAGGGGCCAAATATCTACTTTAATGCACCTGAATTGAACTTTTCTTTCTATAACTCCTGAAAAGAAGAGTTATATTAAACTAATTTCCTCCCAACCCAGAATGTGGAGTGAGTTCAGCAGCCCCCAGTGCTCGTATTGTGGGTGGTACGGCGGCAGTAAAAGGGGCCTGGCCGTGGCAGGTCAGTCTCCAGATTCAGTATCAACACACATGTGGAGGCTCCATTATCAGCCCTTACTGGATCCTATCTGCTGCACACTGCTTTGAAACGTGAGTCTTTACACCAGTAAGGGCCCTTCATGCCATTTGCTAAGTTTGTACATTGTTTTTACTGTCTCTTAATAGACATTCAGGAAAGAATGTGACATTTGTTTTCTCTATGTTTGACTATAATTTCTCATGACAGGCACTCACATCCTGGACTCTGGAGGGTGTACTATGGTGATGTGAGCTTGTTTCAGATGAGCTTGGGCTCCGGCAAAACAGTTAGCAAAATTATCAGTCATGACAAATTCGACAAACGCACTAATGACCATGACATTGCTCTCCTAAAGCTCGATACACCTCTGACATTTACAAGTAAGTACTTGCCAGCAAAAGTCATATTTCATTAACTGAATAATGATTTGAACTGCCAGTTCATTTCTGCATTGATAATAGAAACACTTTGAGCCCATATATGTTTATGTCTCAGGAACAGTGAAGCCTGTGTGCCTCCCCAACATTGGCTTGGGCCTCTCTGCTGGACATCAAGCATGGATCACAGGATGGGGAGCCTTGCGCTCATCTGGTGAGCCAAACGCAAAGTGTATATGTCCAACTTTCAACAAGTCCTCCAAACCATACGACTATGTGGGTTGTTTATTCCAGAGAATGTAAAGGTTGCATTTTTTAACTCAACGCTTGCATTTTGTTTTTTTACGTTGTGAAACAGTTGCAGTTTGGTTATGTTTAGGCACAAAAACTACTTAGTTAATTTCAGTTTGGGTTAAAATCAGATGTTACTTCACTTTAGGTTACACATGTGAAGTTGAACATGACATGACTCCATTTGTTCCGTAAAGTAAAAAAGCCTGCTGTTTACTTTTAAATGGGACACACAAACCCTGTTCTCCTGGGTGAAAGTCCTGTGTTTGTTTGACCCATCCACCACCCTAAACTACCTCCTCATGATCAACTTGGTGCTCTTATACTGTGTCACCTCACTTCCTGCTTTGCTCTCATCATAATTACTACAGCCACTAGAAGGCGCCGCCATTAGAAATGTAAAGATGAGTTGTAATTTGCTGTCTGCAGAGGACACTCTCCCAACTATTTCATGTGTAGTCGAATGCAGAATATGAAATGTGCCTCTTACTGTAGATTATTGTCCAATCGTTCGGGGGTCACCTGCTTTTTCAAGGCTTAAAGTCCAAGTAGGAGAACAGTGTTTTTTAAAGCTTGACCGAGCTAACTGTTGGTGTGCAATCGTTAAAATATTCCATCCCCTGGACAGGACCATCCCCTGACATACTAAATCAGGCCCAGGTGACCGTTTACAGCAGAGAGATCTGTAACAGACCTGAGGTGTTAAATGGAGAAATCAGTGAGACCATGATCTGTGCCGGAAAACTGCAGGGAGGAGTCGACGCATGTCAAGTTAGTCTGAATTTGTTCTCTACACACACATGCGCACACACGCACACACACACGCGCGCACACACACACACACATACACACTAATCTGAGACATGTATTCCTCCTGTGTGCTGCAGGGCGACAGTGGAGGGCCCCTGGTGGTCAAGGAGGGAGATGTATGGTGGCTGGCAGGGGACACTAGCTGGGGAATTGGATGTGCTTTGAGGAACAAGCCAGGAGTCTACGGCAATGTTACCTACTTTATCCACTGGGTATATGAACAAATGCAGGTACAGTATGTTATTGCAATAGAGATTATTAGAGTAATTATCTGTATTCTGTAGAAATGGGATTCTAATTTCCCAAATGCATTGTTGTTCTCTTTCACAGTTGAAAGTTATTTTCAGCTTTCTGAGTAATAAAAAACACTAATAATGACTAATTGTTCACAGGTTCACATTTTTAATTCTATCTTTTTTTTTTTATCTCCACAGAACGAGTGACAGAGTTCTCCGTAAACCTTAACTCAAAACTCCGTCACTAATCAGCAGTACTTACTTTATCACACACTTTGCACTTTGAATCTGAAGCTCTGAGGAAACGTAATCATGGGGAAGATATAAAAAACAAAAAGATTGTACAAATTTAAACTGATGTATGATTTCATTTTTTTATATTCTTGTTATTAATACAGATTGAATGTTTGTATTTGACCAAAATCAAGCTATTTATTTGTTTTAATAAAACACATTTTGCACAAAGAACTTTGTTTCCGTTTGACATTGTGTGACAAATGTCCTGTAGAGATAGTCAGAGAACATATTAAATAACTACTGCTTCCAATATCAAGAACTGTCACACTAAGTCTTTTAACACAGTTATGACCGGATGTTATTCATCTTTTATGCTCGTCATATTTACAGACTATGACATGGGCATGCCTTCCTAGGTTGTTATCAGTATTGTAAAATTGTATTTTATTCTGCAATATAGGTGGGTCACTGTGTTGTTGTGGGATGTGTAGTTAAAGGTTATATGCTGACACACACAACCTTTGAGAAAGGTATATCCTTAAACTATTTCCTCATTCGGTTTAAAGAAAACTATTTAGGTCCATTGTATTTTTTACTTTTTGTCACTGACTTGACAGCATGTGAAATGTACAACAGTACAGTGGTCTGACCAGTCTACTAAAAGGTCCCACATCACATTAAGTTCTTGCCAGAGCTTTTAGGTTGTACCAATCTCTAATTCAAAGGTGTTTGAGCTCAGTCACCTTTCATGGCTCCTACATTTTGGAATTTTTTCCTTCTGGATGTTTGGACACACTGTAAAAGAAATTGTAATTTTACTGAATCAGTTGTTTTCATTTTTAAAAAAATTCTTGTGTTTCAAAAAAACACAAAAATATAAAAAAGACTGAATTTAAATATTCATCGTGAAAAGAATAAATACCATTGCAAATGTATCAACATTTCACAAATATTTATCTTATTTCATAGATTTAACTATTAAATTCCAGTTCAATACTGTAAATTATTAGATTATAGATAAAATTTGTTATATCATACATTCAACATTAATAAGGCAAAAAATACAAACTACAACTACACAAGCTACAAACTATATTTTAATTGTGAAAAATTCTGTGTTTTTACAAAAACATGATATTTTTTTCAATTATTATTATATTGTTTTCATTATTAAAAACGACAGTGATGAACAATATCATTGGCATCACTTTTAGAGAGATTTGATGAATGATAGAAACACTGTCAGCCAATCAAAATCCATCTGAGTTTACAACATGACACAGCAGAGAGAGACACTGTGAAGAGATTTGATCCACACAGGTGGTCAGTGGCGTGTCGTGACTTTTCCACTGTATTTTTAAACATCAAAACTTTGAAAGTATTTTTCATGAAAGTATTTCATTGACTTCCTAACCAACAGACCTCAGTCTGTTAGGTTAGATAATCACACCTCCTCAACCATCACCCTGAACACTGGCGTACCACAGGGATGTGTGCTGAGCCCTCTCCTTTACTGCCTCTTCACCTACGACTGCACACCTGTACATGGCTCTAACACCATTGTCAAGCTTGCAGACGACACTACGGTGATTGGTCTCATCAGCAACAACGATGAGACGGCCTACAGGGAGGAGGTCCATATCTGTCTATATGGTTCATACTGAATATCCATATTTATTCAGTTTTTCTTATAATAACACACTGCATATATCTATATTAATTGTACTACTATTGTATTGTTATTGCTGCTACATTGCACATATCTGTACATGTTGTTCATACATTGTTCATATTAAATAGCCATATTTATTCTGCTCTTATAAGGTAACTGATAATACACTGCACACAATTATATTTAATTTGTATTACTCTAAACCACCTTCTGTAAACCAACTGTATACTACTGTCTACACACTGTACTATATTTCTTGTTGAATCTCACATTGCACTTTTCTGCTCTTTTTGCACTTCTGGTTGAACGCAAACTGCATTTTGTTGTCTTTGTACTTGTACTCTGCACAATGACAGTAAAGTTAAATCTAATCTAATCTAATCTAATCTTAAAGGCTTTGAAAATGTCCACTTAAAGCTATATTTTAACTCTTTCAGGCTGCTCTAAAAACAAAACCTCCTGTTTAGCCAGACTCATTTCACCTCAGGGTGATATTACACAACCCTCAGACTGTCACTCGGGTAATATTGGGACATTCTGATGTAGGATTTAAAAACTTCTGGTTGAACGCAAACTGCATTTTGTTGTCTTTGTACTTGTACTCTGCACAATGACAGTAAAGTTAAATCTAATCTAATCTAATCTGATCTTAAAGGCTTTGATAATGTCCAATTAATGCTATATATTAACTCCTTTTCAGGCTACTCTAAAAACAAAAAAAACTCCTGTTTAGCCAGACTCATTTCACCTCAGGGTGATAGTACACCACCCCCAGACTGTCACTTGGGTAATATCGCACCATTCTGATGTACAATGTTAAAATTAAAGGCTTTGAAAAAGTCCAATTAAAGCTATATTTTAACTCTTTTTCAGGCTACTCTAAAAACAAAAACTCCTGTTTAGCCAGACTCATTTTACTTCGGAGCAGTGGCAGCGCCATGGAGGAGCTAGGTGGTGCTGTAGCTCCCCCTATAATAGCCATAGCACCGCCCAGCACCCCCAAGAAATGTCTGTAATTTTTTTTATTTATATTTTAATGTCATGTTTGAATAGTCTTTTTCATGTTGTTAAAAATGGGAATTAAATAATAATTAAAAAATATATATTTTAGTCTAAAATAACATGATGCCCAAATAGGTAATCTTCTTTGGCCAATGGGCGCAGCGCCTGGTGAACCTTTGACCTTAACGCAGGGCAGCTTGTTTTTGATAGCAAGTTTGGAAATTTAGCAAAGTAAAATACACCAAAATGGATCGTTTTTTGCTCCCTAAACGTCCATGTTCTGAGTCACAACGAAGGGAAACAAGATTGTGAAGGTGGAGACACACCGCTTGTCGTCACAGAGCCACAGGACCAAGAAAATCCTGGGGATGAAGACGAAGGAGAATCGCTGGCGGCGGTTTCCATTGAGGATGCTAACGTTACGGTTTGTGCTGCAGGTGATATTAGAAACCATCCTCAAGAGGGCCCAAGAAGGCCAATCCTTCAAAAATACCCCACACGGCAATTTGGGAATCAGCAGAGAAGTTTTATCAAAAGTTGGATGGATCAGTATTTATGGCTGGAATACAGCGTGGCTAAAGATGCAGCATTTAGTTTTGCGTGTAGGCATTTTCTGAACTGGCGGAAAACATCAGCATCTCTGAAGAGCCATCATGAAAGTATGGGGAACAAATTTGCAATGCAAGGATGGAGTGAGTTCAAGCAAAAAGAGACAAGCGGATCTAAAATAGCAAACATGCTTGATAAGGGACATTCTGCGTTAGTTATGGAGAACAGAAAATACATGAAAGCTGTGGTGGAGAGCCTGCGCTTCACAGCCTGCCAGGGGATCGCACATCGAGGCCACAGAGAGGGTGAGGAGTCACACAACTTGGGAAACTTTCATGAGCTGCTGCATGTCATTGCTAAGTTTGATCCAGCAGTGGACAAGAAGTTAGCTACTAACCCATCAAATGCCAAATAGACTCACCATGACATTCAAAATGAGATATTTGCTGTAATGGCAGACATGATAATGATAAGTGATGAAGTGAGAGATGCCGAGTGCTTTGCTGTTTTGGTGGATGAGAGTAAAGATACGAGTAAAAAGGAGCAGATTTCTGTTATCGTGCGGTATTTGCAGCCAGAGTCAGGGGAAGTGCATGAGGAGTTTTTGCATTTCACTGCCGCAGATGGATTAGCTGCAAACTCTCTGCTAGCCAGCATCAAACACACACTCAGTCAGTGTAATATTGATATACATCGCTGTGTCGGTCAATGCTACGACGGAGCATCTGTGATGTCAGGATGTAATAATGGTGTGCAGAAAGGAGGTGCCGCAAGCCATCTATATACATTGCCATGTACACAAGCTGAATTTAGTGTTAGTGGACTGTGTACAGGATGTCAGGGCTGCAGCAGAGTTTTTTGAGACACTACAAATGCTCTACAAGTTTTTTTCTGGATCCGTGGTGCACGATCTATTCATGAGAAAACAAAAAGAGCTCAACCCGACAGCAAAACCAGCGGAACTCAAGGGACTGTGCGATACTCACTGGGCTTGCCGGTATAATGCGGTCTGCGCCATCAAGAAAACTCTCCCCGCTATCCGAGCCACCCTGCGTGATGTCGTCACTTAGTCAAACCCACATCGGAGGGCAGAGGCGAGAGCCATCAGTGTCATCATCGATGAGAAGTTTGTTTTGCATCTCATCATGTTTGAGGAATTATTTAGAACAACAAAGTTCATGTCAGATCAGCTACAGGCCCCCAATTTTGACCTTGTTGCGGCAGAGGATTTGGCCAATGACATGAAAACGCACTCTTTCTATCCAGTTATAGACAGGTTGATGGTTGAAATGAATCGGCGCTTTTCAACAGAGACAAATTATGTACTGAGAGGTGTGCCAACTCTCAGCCCAAAACACACATTGTTTTTGGACAAACAACTTCTGCTGCCCATGGCCCGACACTATGGTGTCAGTGAGGAAAACCTGTCACCAGGTGTGGTGGCTTCTACAAAGGAAGGAAGAACAGGGACATGCCATCCACAGCACACAGGAGTTCCTATCCTTAATGCGGCCATATAAAGATGCATTTATGGACCTGTACAAGTTAATATGACACTGACACTTCCTGTCACATCAGTGAGCTGTGAACGCAGTTTTTCTTGCCTGGGCCGTGTAAAAAACTACCTGAGGAACAGCAGTGGAGACACCAGGAACAGTAATCTGGCACTTTTGGCTATAATCACGGAGAGAACGAGGACCCTTGACTGCGACAACATCATTGATGCCTTCGCACTCAATCACAGCAACAGACGTATTGTTTTGTTGTGAAGACATCTATGGTAAGTGCTTGATTTTCCCCTCTGTTGGCTATTACAAATTTAATTGAGTTGGTGGTTGAAGTACAAATCTTTGCTCTTCATAGTTACATCTATGATGCTCCAACAATAGGAACACTGCTGATTCATCATTAGACTAGTGTTGGTAACTGGCTGTGTGATTTTGGGATCTGAGCATTTTAGGCCGAAGCGTGCACAGTGTCTGTTGCTTTTTGTTGCTGCACCGTTGTTTTCAGGGCTCGACTGTGACAGAATTGTGTGAAGTATTATTTTCAGAGGTTTACATTGGCATTATGTATGTTTTATCTATAGCTGTTGTATTGTATCTATTGTGTTGAATACTTTTACACACACACACACACACACACATACATACATACACACATACATACATACATACATACATATATATATATATATATATATATATATATATATATATACACACATATATATATATATATATATATATATACACACATACATATATATATATATATATATATACACACATATATATATATATATATATATATATATATATATATATATATATATATATATATATATATACATATATATAGAAAAACAACTCAAAAAAGAGCCAGAGTGGAAAATAGCATACACAGCTCAAGTGCATGAAATGGTGGAGAGAAGAGCAGCAAAGAAACTCACCAAAGAGATGATTGCCAGCTGGAAAGGACCAGTATGGTATGTCAGCCACTTGGTGGCACCAAACCCACACTCTGTCACAACACCTGTGTGACTGGTATGGAACAGCAGCCAGAAGTTTAAAGGGCGTGAGCTTAGAATTATAAGGTTCTATCTCCGTTTAGGGTAGTTCTGAGATATTGAGCATCAAAGTTTTTACATCCCAGCTATTTTGTGAGATGGAACCTTTTTTATTTTATTAATAACTAACTAAGAAAATATTTTTTACAAAAATAACACCACACAGGCATTAATAAACACCTAAGGGATCAGATTATGTCAAAAACTCAATTTCGGCCAAAAGTGGAGATAGAACCTTATAATTCTAAGCTCACGAGGGGTCAGCATGAACGACCTGCTGCTGAAAGGGCCTGATGTCCTCAATCCCATCCGAGCAGTACTACTCAGGTTCAGAAGAGGTGTCCATGCTGCTCTTGGCGACATCAGGAAGATGTACAATTCAGTGTGGTTAGAATACCTGGAGATGCACCTCCACAGATTTCTCTGGAGAAACACTGAGGAGGAAGAGATTGAAGACTATGCCATCACCAGAGTCAACATTGGCGATCGACCAGCAGGGTGCATTGCACAACTGGCCATGAGAGAGACAACAGAACTGCCCATGTTTGCTCACCTGGAGGAGGAACGTAGGATCCTTGAAGAGGATGCCTATGTCGATGACATCCTGACTTCCCATAATGACTTACAACAACTGGACAAGAACACCAAAAGAGTTGAAGAGATCCTGAGAACAGGCGGCTTCTTCCTCAAACTCTGGTTCCGGTCAGGCCAAAGTGGGAGGCAGGATATCGTACCAGGAGAACAAGGAGCGGAGTCAAGCACAGTACTCATTCTCCCAAACCAAATGAGGAAAGGAGACAATAAAGCCCTTGGAGTTGAATACCTTGTTGAAGAGGATTAACTGTACCTTTATGACTTCAATCAATTTCTCAAAGAGGAAAAAGAAGATGAGAGTCGGACAAAATCTCCTTGATGAAGAGGTGAGAGGGAAAACTCCAAATCCACTGACGAGAAGAGGACTGCTAAGCCAAGTAGCTAGCCTGTATGACCCAATAGGCCTTGTCACACCTGCCAAACAAAAGGGCACCATTCTTGTCAGAAAGGCGTTTCAAGAAGCTGGAGGCAAAACTCTGACCCGAGACACGTGGGACAAACCTCTGTCTGAACAATTGAGAGAAGAAGCCATCAAACTTTTTGAGGAATACACACATCTTGGCCAAATCACCTTCCACAGAAGCCTCCCACCAGTCAACTGGATTGGAAAACCTTGGGGGATAACATTCTCTGATGGAAGTGATAAGAGCTATGGAGCCGTAGTGTACTTCAGATGGGAAACCGAGCAAGGCATCCAAGTCAGGTTGGTTGAGTCCAAAGCAAAACTCACACCATTGGACCAAAAGGGAGAAGCAGTGAAAGCTGAAATCTGTGGCGCGGTCTATGCAGCACAACTTAGAAAGTACGTTGAAAAGCACAGTCGAACAGAAATTGAACGATGGCTCCATCTGCTGGACAGTCAAACTGTGCTGGGAGCTATCCAGAGAGACAGTTATGGATATCTGTCTTTCTTCGTGAACAGAGTTGGAGAGATCCAGAAATCCACATCCGTTGAAGACTGGTGGTGGATCCCGGGAGGTCTGAACAGTGCTGACATCATAACAAGAGGGGCAGCCCCGGAAGACCTCCAAGAAGATTCCATGTGGCAGAATGGACCAGCGTTCCTGCGGCAACTTGTGGAAGAGTGGCCACAGAAATCGGCCAAAGAAATTGCAGCGTATGCCAAGGAAAGCATTGACAAACTTCAAAGGAAATCTTTCTCTGCAGCACTGACCAGAGCGCAGGCCAAGAGAAACAAGAATGATGTACTTCCTGAAGTGGGAGTTCAGAAGTAAAGTCAGAGTGATGCACAGAAAAGTAGGAAAAATAACCCAGATGAACCTAATACTAAGATCCGAAGACCACCAGCCGGCTCTGTGGTAACAAAACTGATTTAATTCAGGAAATTCAGCAGCCTGACTAGGCTGATCCGAGTCACTGCCTGGGTTTGGAGAGCTGCAACGAAATGGAAAGAAGTGTTGACCAAGAATTCAGCCTCAGATAAACCAAAGTGGGAGGGGGTTGTCTCAACAAACTGGAGGTCCAGAGGCAAACAAGCTGTACTCATTGTTGGGGAGTGTGAAGATGCACTAAGAGACCTGTTCCTTGCAGCTCAAGAAGGTATAACTTTCCAAGACACCACTCTTAACAGACTCGCTGTTCACAGAGATGAAGAGACCGGGCTCTTGGTTTGTGGAGGGAGGTTCCAGATCTTTGATGAGGACAAGACTGCTGTACCAATCCTACCATATGAGGCATGGATATCCACTCTCCTAGCTCAAGAGGCCCATGATGCAAACCATGAAGAAATAGCAGGTACACTCCTCCGGATGAGGAAGAAAGCCTTGGTGGTAAAGGGCCGGAAGCTGGCTAAAAAGAGAGTTGACAACTGTGTGTTGTGCAGAAAGACCAGGGCCAGAAAGTGCCAACAGATCATGAGTGCCCTTCCACCCGAGCGTATAACACCAGCCAGACCATTTGAGTACACAACAGTGGACTTATTTGGACCATATGAAGTCAAAGACGAGGTGAGGAAGAAAGTCAAGCTCAAGGTGTGGAGAATTGTCTTCTGCTGCATGGCATCTAGAGCTATACACACAGATATTGTCAGTGACCAGTCAACTGAAGGCTTCTTACTGGCCTACCAAAGATTCACTGCACTGAGAGGGCATCCAAAGAAACTGTGGGTGCCAGACCTGCCCTCAAAGAGCTCTACCACTTCCTGGATCGACAAAACACATCCAAGCTTGAAAATGAAGCTTCAAAGCATGGAACAGAATCGAGCTGGAAGATCCACCCAGCAGACTCCCCTCACAGGAATGGTGCTGCAGAAGCAGCTGTGAAGCGGGCCTTGCACAATATGAGAGGAGAAGGACTCTTCACATGGAGTGAGTTCCAAACATTCATGTTCATGGCTGCTAACCTTGCCAATGAAAGGCCCATAGATGCCAGGACTCAGAGCCAGGAGGACTGCATAGAAAACATCAGCCCTAATTCTCTTCTGCTTGGAAGGACTGGACCTAGGGGAGACTTGGGAAGCTTTGAGTTTGAAGACTACTCCTACAAACGGTTAAGAGTCATTCAAGCAGAAGTTATCTGGTTCTGGAGGAAGTGGAGTCAGTTGGCTGGACCTAACCTGTTTGTGAGGAGTAAGTGGCACACAAAGCAGCGAAACTTGGCCGTTGGAGACGTCGTCTGGCTTGCGGACCAGAACGCTTTGAGGAGTCCGTATAAGCTTGGCAGGGTCGTCAATGTCAACACTGACAAGAAGGGCATTGTGAGAGATGCAAACATAAAAACCTTCCCAAGTTATCCCATCTCTACTTTGAAGCATGTTCATGGAGACAAAACAAAGAAAGAAAGACCAACCAAAATCCCTGCTACAATACTTCACAGGGACGTCAGACGTTTGGTTGTGCTAATACCTGTGGAAGAGCAGAGTAAAGCCAGCGAGGATGAAGCTGATGTGACTTCAAGAACCAGGAGGTCAAGTGGGAGGTGTTGCGTCAAACAACAGGTATTCATATTCAAGGCATTCACCTTTTCAACTTCTTCCCAAGACAAAACACCAGCAGGGGGCAATAAAGTGCATGCATTGTGGAACCCATCACTAGCTTGTGTTTCCCTGGGGAACATATATACTGGTGCACCATTGTGATAGCAGGTGGTGAAATGTTTGGTGAAGAGAAAAGCTTCACTGGAATTCCTTCATGGAAGAGGAGACCTACATTCAGCTCATTTGGGATTCTGGAGACGCAACCGATAGGAAAATGGACATTGTTGTATAAAATTGTTGTTTGGAATTGAGACAAATAGTCTACTTTGATAATTATATATTGGGGAACAATGATTGATGGCAAGCTACTTGACAATTGTTTATATTCATGTTGTATTGTATTTGAAATGCATAGTTTCAGATATTATACTAATACCATATTGTTTGAAACTTGAGGCTATTCGTGTTAGTTTCTCCATAGACTTAGTTAATTCTAAACGCCATTCATAATATGACTACATTGAGATTAGGGCTGCAACAACGAATCGATAAAATTCGATTACTAAGAAAGTTGGCAACGAATTTAATTATCGATTCATTGTGTAGCGCAACTATTACGCCACTTAGTCGCGGAGATAAAAAAAAAAAATTTAGTTTTTGAGGCAGAGAAATCAGTACGACCTAAGTCATAAAGTCATAAATCAAAAACGTGTTAATTGCAAGATAAGCAAAAGCGACACGGCATGGCACGGGCGCACCATGGTGATGAGTCGGCACCTAAAACGTAAACATGTTGGAGTCCTTGATGAGGAGGAAGGGAGTTCAACAGCAGGGTAAAGTCACTACACAATCCTACTTCTGTTCCATTCTGAAGTGAGGAACGTAACATCCCTCCAGTAGCTCTTCTGGTGCTGGTGTTTACTCGTTATCCAGCTGACTAGCATGACAAGCTAGCGTTAGCTCGTTAATAACTGTAATAAAGCAGGGGTGGTATAGTTTGCAAGACTAAAGACACGGTTTAATTCACTCGCCTTTTTTGGCCCATACATTTTTCAATCTGTTGTAATGTATATATTATGTGGTTTGTCCCATATCAGTTATTGTTGACAAATATATTAGTGTGTGGTGTATAAATGAACTTAACTTGCACTTACTACAACGATGGTAATAATTTAATGAATAAGTGTGTCTGTCTGTCTGTCTTGTCTGTATCTGCTATTTGGGTTACTTACCTTTACTTTACACAACTATTAACTAAAACAACAAGTATGTATGTATTGAGTTGATGTAAATCAATGCTTTTTCTTTTTCTTTAATCCGATTAATCGAAAAAATAATCGACAGATTAATCGATTATTAAAATAATCGTTAGTTGCAGCCCTAATTGAGATTGTAAATTCACTTTGAAATGACCTGTAATAATGAAATTTAGTAATGTATATTTATTTTTGTGTTTTGCCTTTAAAGGTTATCAACCTACTGCTAACCTGCTAGCTAACTGCTAACGAACTGACTAACTGGAATTAAATGAAAGAAGTCCGAAGAAAATTGAGTTGTCCTTCAGTTCTTTAAAGAGGCCTTTTTCAAGTTTGGGCAAAGAGCTGAAGTGTGAACCATACACAACTTGACAGACATGCTGGGCATCAATGGGTCGCTGAGGACCTGTGTTATGTGAATCAGGTTTCGAATTCAACGGGGAGTCATATTTGGCCTTTTGGGGGCACTGCAAAGTGAGTCACCTTAGCAATAGAATGGTCAATGGCACTTTAGCAATAGAATGGTCAAAACCTTGATTTCTCTGGAGCTGGGTTTTCTCCATAATTCCATGGTAGATATGGACATGCTGGGCATCAGTGGGAAACTGGACATCTGTAGTATGTGAATCAAGTGTCAATTTCAACGGGGAGCCATATTTGGACATTGGGGGCAGTGCAAAGTCAGGCACTTTAGCAACATTCAATTCAATTTTATTTATGGTATCAAATCATACCACGAGTTATCTCGAGACACTTTACAGATAGAGTAGGTGTAGACCACACTCTATAATTTACAAAGCCCCAACAATTACAGTAATTCCCTCAAGAGCAAGCAATGCGACAGTGGCGAGGAAAAACTCCCTCTTGGGAAGAAACCTCGGACAGACCCAGGCTCTTGGTAGGCGGTGTCTGACAGGCCGGTTGGGGACGTGATGAACAGTGGCAATAATAGTCACGTTAATAATGGAAAAGTGACTTAAAATGGTAGTTGTAGTAGTTCATGTCATATCAGTGCGCTGCAGGGTGTTACAGGATGTAGCGTGGCCCAGCAGATCATGGATGGACGTAGCAGGAAGCAGCAGCGTTCAGCAGGACGCATCATGACATTGCAGGGCACCGCTGAGCTTAGTAGGGAGTGCAGCAGGCTCATGGCGACAGCTGCAACCAAGATCTTGGTGCCAACGTTCTCCAAGGAAATACGCTGGGTGAAAAAACATAAGGACTCCGGGGAGTAAACTCCCCAGAAGCTAGGATTAGTAACAAGCATTTCTGGGACGGGATGCACACAAATGGTAATAGAAAGGGAGAGGAGAGAGCAGCTCAGTGTGTCAAAGGAAGGAAGTCCCCCGGCAGTCTAGAACTATAACAGCGTATAGAATGGTCAAAACCTTGATTTCTCTGGAGCTGGGTTTTCTCCACAATTCCAGGGTAGATATGGACATGCTGAGAATCAATGGGACACTGAAGAGCTTTATTATGTGAATCAGGTTTCGATTTCAACGGGGAGCCATATTTGGCCATTTGGGGGCAATGCAAAGTGAGGCACTTTAGCAATAGAATTGTCAAAGGCACTTTAGCAATAGAATGGTCAAAGCCTTGATTTCTCTGGATCTGGGTTTTCTCCATAATTCCAGGGTAGATATGGACATGCTGGGCATCAGTGGGAAACTGGAGATCTGTAGTATGTGAATCAGGTGTCAATTTCAATAGGCAGCCATATTTGGACATTTGGGGGCAGTGCAAAGTCAGGCACTTTAGCAATAGAATAGTCAAAACCTTGATTTCTCTGGAGCTGGGTTTTCTCCATAATTCCAGGGTAGATATGGACATGCTGGGCATCAGTGGGACAATGAAGATCTGTATTATGTGAATCAGGTTTTGATTTCAACGGGGACCCATATTTGGCCATTTGGGGGCACTGCAAATAGAGGCACTTTAGCAATAGAATGGTCAAAGGCATTTTAGCAATATCAGCATTTTACTCCAGACTCAAGGTCCATTCAAAAGACAGACATGACATACCTTAAAAACAAATAGAAACATATACAAAGAAATAAAAGCCAGAAGAAACAACAATACTACATTTCTATAAAAGACACTTATACCAGTGTTTCCATCGGTAATGTAGTGACCCAGATATTTAATTTTATTAGAGACACTCATCACTTGTCCTGATAGATAAAAGTCTGGAAAACAAATGTCTTTGTCCATTTTTGTCCTACATATCAAGACAGCACTCTTTTTACCATTATACAACACATCATATTTCACCCCATATTCAGAGCAGATATTCAGTAGCAGCTGAAAACCAGCACTGCTAGGAGAGAAAATGGCCAAAACATCAGCATACATGAGAAGATTTACCAAAGTGTTACCAAACCTACAGCCTGTTTTTCATCTTGTCAATTGGTTGTTTAACTCATCCATGTACGTTGAAGAGTGCTGGTGAGAGTAGCCACCCCTGACGTACCCCATTACTTACCCCAAAGGAGGCAGAGACTGTATTACCCCATTTAACCTGCATATTCTGGTTGGCATACCAGTAAGCCAGATTTCTTATAATACTGTCAGGTGCACCCCTTTGGCTCAGTTTTTCAAATAGCTTATAATGATTGACTATCAAAGGCCTTGGAAGCAAGAAGGAACCCAACTAGCATATATGAATTCTGCCTTATGTACCCCTGTGTTGCCTCCTTCAAGGCATAAATACACAAATCAGTACCAAGCTTAGCTTTAAAGCCAAATTGATTGTCAGTGGTACCAATATTAGGACATAGACGATCAAGCAGAATTCTTTCCAATACTTTAGATATCACACTGGCTAGGGCTATCAGCCTATTTATCCAAATTCCCAACCTTGCCAGCTTTGTCCTTGATGACAGGCACAAGAGTAACAGACAACATAGATTCAGGTAGCATGCCATGGGTCATAAATCCAGAAAAGCAAATAGCAAGCAGTACTGCCACCAAACTTAAGGTGCTCTGCTGTAATGGGGTCTGGCCCACTCGCTTTCTTATCCGATAACTGTGCTACAGCCTGGCAGACTTCACTGGAGGTGATTATCTCTGGATTACTGTTGACAATATTTGCCACTTTGTAGGAGTAATGCTAGTCAGCTGGATAACGAGTAAACAGCAGCACCAGAAGAGCTACTGGAGGGATGTTACGTTCCTCACTTCAGAATGGAACAGAAGTAGGATTGTGTAGTGACTTTACCCTGCTGTTGAACTCCCTTCCTCCTCATCAAGGACTCCAACATGTTTACGTTTTAGGTGCCGACTCATCACCATGGTGCGCCCGTGCCATGCCGTGTCGCTTTTGCTTATCTTGCAATTAACACATTTTTTTAACACAGTTAAATAAGGCAGAATAGCGTTGCCTCCACAGCTCAGCTACAGTATCTCACAAAAGTGAGTACACCCCTCGCATTTTAGTAAATATTTCATTATATCTTTTAATGGGACAACACTGAAGAAATGACACTTTGCTACAATGTAAAGTATTAAGTTTACAGCTTGTATAACAGTGTAAATTTTCAGTCCCCTCAAAATAACTCAACATACAGCCATTAATGTCTAACCCGCTTGCAACAAACGTCTGTACACCCCTATGTTAAATTCCCATAGAGGCAGGCATATTTTTATTTTTAAAGGCCAGTTATTTCATGGATCCAGGATACTATGCATCCTGATAAAGTTCCCTTGGCCTTTGGAATTAAAATAGCCCCACATCATCACATACCCTTCACCATACCTAGAGATTGGCATGGTTTTATGTAAGTTAGCCTAATAGCTAGTTTGATTTGCATTGAGAGATGATTTTATGTAAAGTACCCCATGCACTGATGTGCTGAGAAGACTTAGATTTGGTTTGTACAGTGTAGAAAATAACTTTTATCCAATGATACTTACTTTATTGATGGGATAAGGAAATGTAAAAAAGTAAAAAAAAATGACAGAAATAAAAAAGGTACAAGAATGTGTGTTGCAATTAATCTGCAAAGCAGACAAAATAATCACAATATTAGAATTACATATGATAACAATATAATAAATTGGATCACAAAAATTACAATAATATATAATTGCAGCAGTGCCAGCACTGCATGAGCTCTAGTTGCAATATCAACAAACCTGTCCTTTATGCTTTAGTTGAACTTGTCTTTAAGTTCTGTGCTTTAATCTATCACCTTCTCTATTTACCAGCGTCACAAACACAATTTTGTCCTGGTTCAGTTATGATAAAGTTTTAAGACACCGGATTCACTCCAAACATCCAAAAGAGAAAGAAACTTATGCTGTTGTTAGAAACTCAATCTGTACAAATTTTGTTTTAGGCGGTTGGTCCGTCTGCATAAACTAACCGAGGTCTGACCATAAACAGTAAAGAAAAAAGGGTCTGACCGACTAGCTAGATCAATGCAGGTGCCGTACTATCCGAATATTACACGTATAAATTCCAGGGCGGCTATTCTTCAACCCATCCGTAATATGGTTTAGGCTAGCCTAATCAAGGAACTCATAACAGGCTACACATGAATTTGCATTGCATATGTATTTCGATACATGTTAAAAGAATGCTGGCTGTCTAAAAGTAGGCTGCTGTTTTCATAACCCAAACCTGCTAGATTAGCTAGAAATTGGCTAGACTACAGCAGAGTACCTACGGCTAACATGAATTTCTGAGACAAAGTCTGCATTATTGCAATTACAGTGCGGGAATAGCCTAAACAAGAAAAGTGATGTAAAGAAATAAATAACACTGGCTTGAGATACATACCGATCTGTAGATGGTGATCCTCGCAGTGACTGGAAAACCCGTGGAATTCTGGGTTGCACGCAAGGAAGTTTGACGTGACGGCAACCGACTCTTCTGATTTAACATTAATTTCTTTATCGTGTTTTGTTTTTGTTGTTTGTATATGTCTATCAGTCAATTCCCAGTTAACAGTAAAAAATAAATTGTAAATTAGTCCAAATATTATTTAAACTAAGGGGTGGCTGTAGGGTGAGGGATGGAGTGGCGGGGAATTTGGTTGATCAAGCCTGTCTCTAGTGATCTGGTTATCCGTGTGTCCACCACGGAAGACTCAGTGGCGCTGTCACAGAATTTCACAATAAGCAAAAGGCTACAAACCGATCAGGGGAGATAGGTTGACAGGTTAAATAGGCTACACTGCATTGCTGTTTGCAATGCAGACGACTTGAATACTTAAAATGTCAAAATCAGCAATAGGCATTAATCATCGTCCAGTGAAGGTGAAACAATATGTTGGGAACACTGAATATTACGTGGTACCGTCACGGAACAGGGTGACCAGAAGCCATATCAAGTCAAAATCACTCATCCATAATAAAAAAAAACATTTAAAGTTAAGTACTTCTTTAATGTAAACCCAGAATATTTAAAGCAATACGTTTCCAAGTTATAAAACAACATCAATTGGGGGAGCGCAGGTAGGGGGAGCGTAGGTGTTGGAACAGGGAATCCGTGTGTGGACCACAGATTATGCCTGTCATTGACTTACATAGGCATCCATTCCGTGGGCCCATTACGGATTTTTCGGCGATTCCGTGAAACTGCCACAGATTTTGAGTTAAAGGGCCGTGTTCATTTCACAGAATTCTGTGAGACCAGGTTGTCAGTGAACATTAGTTGGGTGGGATGAAACAATTGTGGCAGAGAGGATAATAATAATTAAGATAAATGCATTATCTTTTATAATTATCTTATTCTAAGCCTTCTCTTTTTCAAATGTCCCCTCCTTTCTCCTCTCCTCTCCCCCTCTTTGATCTCTCTCCGTCAGCTTGGCTGTCTAATCACGGCTCATGGAGGTTGGCTCACTAAATGGCAAACGCTCAATCCCAGAGCCTGCATCTGCTACGTGTTTGTACCAATTAACAGAGCCATGACACTGCACTGACACCTCTTCAATTGGTTAACAGATGCCACAATTAGCCACTCATTTGAATAGCTGCCTGCTTAGTGAGAAGACCCTTGGTGCATCATCTCCAACTGTGGGGACCGCCTTTTTAATCTATTTGCCTTTTTTCTTGTTGCCTCTCAAATGAGGCATGGGAGGTCCAGGGAACCCCGGTGTGTTACCACATCCCTAAATTGGCTCTCCAGACTTACTTTTTCAGCTAATGCGTAGCTGTAAAGTTGCATGGTAAAATGCACCAAAGACATGAAAGTGCAGGTGCTTAGTGGTCTTGCATGTGATCACATTTGGCCCATCTCCGCTATGCTGTAGCCTGGCTCCGCCCTCCTACATACTTTCACTCAATTTTCATTTTCCTTCCGTACTCCACCTTGGTTTTCGGTATATTCTTGGGTTTTCTCCAACCAAATATTTGGCGGTCAAATCAGCGAACATAGTGAGTGGCTGAGAATGATGATGGTGAGGTTTGGTAACCTTCGGTGAGTTCCGTAATAGCAGCGGAGAAAGATGCGAGCGAAGCCATTCGGGCCATTGTGGCAATGCTGCCAAATACGTTAAAGTAAGAACAAGCTTTGCCGAGTTGTGTTGGTGGCCATGATGTTGTAGTCCTCCTCCCCACAGGGTTCAGGAAAAGTTTGATTTTCCAGCTCGCTCCGTTAGTGGTGAAGGAGTTGGCCAAGGCGAACGCTAGCGATGCTGAGCCAACGTCACAACCAAACGTTAGGTTTGGTTCTGGCAGATCCAAAGTGGCTCTGGGCAGATCCAATAGTTTTAAACTTCAACAAAGTACCCGCCTTCAAGGAAGTTAACACTTGTCAATGGAGAGTGGCCAGACTCTCTGTACAAATGAAATGTACGAGAGTCTGGTAGACCAGACTAGCTGTGCAGTGCTTCTGTTGGTGAAAACAGGTTCTGTAAATTGTACCCAATTTCAGCCTGGCTCACGAGATGATACTAAACCCAACCGTTCAGCGGAAGAACCTGTAGCACACATCGTCCACACACCACCCTTTCTCACCTGGAAAACATAGATAGATATGTGACATTGCTGTTGACTACAGCATTTAACACCATACAGTAGCACCCTCCAGGCCCATGACGTGGTCTGAGTGTCCCATGCACCGCTGACTGTAGCGTAACAGTGATCCAAAATATTATTCTCTCTGGATGGGCATTTAATAAACTGTCTGCATTTGAGGAGTTAATGGCTAAAATTACCTTTGTTAAAGTCACTGAGGACAATAACTAAGGAGTTCGGTTAGTCTTATCCAAACACAGTACTTGTTAGGCGAGCGTGCGCTGTGCCTTATGCACTTTGGCCTGCGGTGCTGTGAACACCAGCCAGTATAAATAAATCAAAGTCATCAGGGGAGTAGAAGGGTTTGCAGTTTAAAAAAAAAGTTTCCAGATCAGGAGAACAGTGCTGTTGAATCACTGTTACATCCTTGTAATCCGTTGTGTATACCAACCAATGTTAGTACAAAAACAAATTCCTCCACCCTTCGTTTCGCTGGAGAGCTCGGTGTCACGATACACTCTGATACCTGATCACTACCAGACTCAGAGTCTGGTGTTGATCCACCAAGCCATGTCTCCCTGAAGTACAAAATGTAAAATGTCTGTAAAAGTCTCTATTTTTCCCCACCAGTAGTTGGAGTTTGTCCAGTTTGTTGCACAGTGAACATACTTTGGAAAGGAATATCCCAGGTAAAAGGCAAAATCAGCACTGGCGGAGATGAACAAGAGCACCGGCCCGTTTTAGTTTGTTTTCCTCTCCTCTGGCGTTTCACTGCATGGGCAAAGGTGTGCACATTATACTAATTGCAACTTAAGTGAGTATGTACAGTACGACCTTGTTCTGTAGTGCTGCTGGCCAGCCCACACACACTGTAGCCACAGTCATCCATCTCATCACAAACGTGATTAAATTAATATTAGTGCTATCAAACGATTAAAATATTTAATCACGATTAATTGCATTAATGTCATAGTTAAAGTGATGGTTCGGAGCACGTTTGTATCTCGTAAGTTACCCCAATAATAATGCCCGAAATGATACCAAATGTCTACAGTAGTACAAATAGGTTATGCACTCATAAAACGATGGATTGGAATGTTTGTAAGTACACCAGAAGTTTATGAACACTTGCCTGCTCTCTTCTGCTCTCTGTTGCTGCTGCTGCTACCTGCAGTTAGACGAGTGCTTAGGGCCGTCTACAAATTACTAAACCGAAAAGAGATACAAAAAAAAATATATTAATTTAATGATTAAATAAGGTTCGAGTTTGGCTCGAGGTCATGGTGCAAAGGACCCTAAGGTGAAATTACTCTGAACCATCACTCACGATTAATCGCAATTAATCACACATTTTTATCTATTCTAAATGTCCCTTGATTTCTTTTTGTCCCATTATATTTTTTCATTTTAATGCTCTTATCAACATGGAAAAGTGGATCGGCTTGCTTTGTGCAAATGTTTTTTTTATTGAAAACAACATTGGCATATACGTAGTGTTCAATTTCACACTAACATTCTCACTTGGAACTAATAATCTGTCACATAACGTAACACTGTTACCTCCATTTTCCAGTGCAGATAGTACTGCCTCATGCCTGACTGCCTCATGCCTTACTATTGGCCAGGCGTCCAAGGTAACGTAACCCCATTTGTTCAGGTCCTATCCCCTGACAAATCCGCTATCTTAACCACTCGAGGTGAAATGCCTAACTCCAACCAATTGAGCTGCTTCGTAGGGCGGGTCTTGGCGTGGCCATAGTGGGATTCGTAATTTTGCTTCCGGTCTAGCTAGATCCAAAAGAATGTAAATCCTGTAACTGTCTATGCGTTAATCGCGCGATAAAAAAATTGTCGGCGTTAAAATGGGTTTGCGTTAACGCCGTTAATAACACGTTAAACTGACAGCCCTAATTAATATACATTTTTTTTAGAGCTGAAATGATGGGTTGATTAGGTTAGAGTGCTTAAAATGTCAGAATTGAGATTTTCTTTTTGTGGATAAGTGGTGTGAAAGCAAACTATTTGCTTAAATAAGAACAGTTTTTTTTAATTAAACTATTTATTTTTTACAAATAGTGTGGTCCCAATTTTCAAGACTCAGTGAGCTGCAATCCCGCCATGGTCAACATAATTTGAAATGTCTATGTTTTTTGTTTTTATTCATAGAAATGTCAGCCAAAAGACATTTTTTCAGTCAAAAGTTTAAACTATGTGCTGTTGTGAAAAGCAGCCAATTATCAAAGAGGAAACCGTGTCATTAAGTATGAACCATGGTGGGTGACGTGTAACAACAAAATGACAGCACTGTTACTAGGAGCTAAGTGCTAATCTTGGAAGAGGAATAACTGAATTCTCAAAGAATATTTAAGTAAAAAAACAGAAGAGGCTTACTGGTGTGGTTCTGCCCTAGTTCTCACCAACACTGTCAGTGTGCGAATTTGAGATTTGTGTACGCGTAATTGTGTGCACGTGTGCGTGAGGGTGATAGTGTGCGTTTGTGCACGCCTAAGCCTCAGACTGTGCATGCGCACTCACAAACTGCTGAGTGTGTGTGAGCATATACTGTAATCCCGCCTGTGTGTGCATGGATCAAAACCACGTGTCATTTTTGCACAAAGAGTATGATCAATGCAACGTTCTTTGGCAGCCAATGAGGAAAGAACCCTTGTTACTGGGCAGTTATGTGTTTATCCCCCCCCATTCTTTTCGTGAGGTCGATGTCACGCGTCAAGCCTCATAGACTCTCAGATCAGCATGAGTCTTTACGACACACCAGGGTCCTGCGGTTGTGATGAACATCAGCACTCTCACTGGTTTTGTAGGTCAACCAGTATTGAGCAACGGGTGCAGCAGCTCACAACACATGTACCTATATGCACAGCTTTTATATACAGAGCAGAGGTCACATCGGAAACTCAATTCACAAAAGGCAGGGATATTGGCTGGAGTTGGTGAAGAAAACATTTCCATTTTTTTTTTTTTTTTGACAATAAGCAAGTCTAATTTCTCCTAATCCATTGTAAACAAGTAAACTCAGCACCTTTTGCTTGTGAAATACAGTTTCCTCACCTTTTTATGCTGACATATCCTACGTCTATCATGACATGTCTATCAAGGAAAGCAAAACAACACTTCTGAAAAGGCATTATTAGCTTTTGGTTAATATGGGTGGATCACATATGATTAGCAGTGATGCGAGATCACAGTTTATCCACATTTTTACTTACCATATTTGCATTTACTACTCACTGTACATTATGACAAGATTTTGGCTGAGATACACATTGCTAATAGTTGAAGAAATATTGACATGGCTTTTCTTAAGTAAAAATATGTATAGTATTAGCACACACTTTTTTAACAGTGATGAAAAGCAGGTGCATATATGTCGTGGTGTGAAGTTATGGAACACATTATCAGATAAATTAAACTATATTAGGAATGTCTTCAAATTTAAAAAAGGGTTCAAATACATGACACTAGATAAGTATAGACATTGAGTAGTATTCTGTTGGAATGTTGATAATGACGATGATGATGAACATTATTATCATTATGGTTATCATTATTTAGGATATTATTCACGTTATGGTGGCAATGTGCTGTACATAAGTACTGACCCTTATGGGTATGTATGTATGTATGTATGTAGGTAAGTGTATATATGCATATGCAAACACACTGTATGTATGCATGTATGTAGAAAGTTATAAAATAAAATAAATATGTTCTTTAGTTGTTTTTTTTCTATAATTTATTTTATCTTCCGTGTCTTGTCAATTTTTCCTTGATAATTTGTTTGTTACTCTTAAAAATGTGAAAAGGGGGGGCCTGATAGAACCAAGCTTCTGACCCTACCCTTTGGTTACGACCAATACATTTATTCATTAATTAATTTTTGAACTACTTTAAAAACTGCTGGCTGCATGGTTAAATCTGTAACAGTGCATCCTATTTTATAAACTGATTACTTATTTTGTTAATAACAATAACAATTAGTTGATATTGATTGAAAATGATTTGCCATTTTTTTGTTCATTTTTAATAATTGATTCATTATTTAGGTGAGTTATCAAGCACAAATGCCAAACATTTGCTGGCCCTAGCTTCTCAAATGTTTTTCTCTGTTTTATATCATTGTAAATTAAATATCTTTGTGTTTTGGTCTAATAAATAGAAATTATTTATTATTATTTATTTATTGATTTAAGTGTTAATAACGGTCTGGTGGCAGGTATGCTGATGGATACTGGATACTAAAAACAGTAACATTTGGTCTAAAAAATACGAGAGTAAGCCTTTAAAACCCTAAAATGTTTAATATGAAAGTGTAGAATGTAACTTATTCTTGTTAACTCTTGATTTCCAAAAATACATGACCTCAGCGTCCCCATGGTAGTGTAGATACAATACTGGCTTTTTTGGGAACTGTTTTCTTACATTTTATGATTAATTGAACAAATAATGAACCAAACAGTCAATAATGAAACTACAGTAACAGTACTTTGCAGTCCTAATGTTTTCTATGCAGTCCTCCAAAATTGACAACATGTAGTTTAGTCAAAAGAATATTAACTATATTTGAAACCAAAAAAAAAAAAACTGAAATGTCAGAGTATACAATAGCATAAAATGGGATTAGTCCAATAAAGTACAATCCCCTCAAAATTGCACTGGGGTACAGTACATGATAATATGTACTTTGTTACTTTTCGCCACTGCACAGTGCATTCTGGGAAGTGGTTAACATGTCAAGAGCGTAACAAACCCACAGCCAATGCCATGCACTTCAGTAAGTCGTTTTCATTGTCAGCTCAGTTAGCAGAGATTATCAAATAAGATGGACACAAAATAAATAATAGGCAGTAACCAAACTAAAGTAGCTAAGATAATATGAACCTACAGACTGCTTGCATCAACCCTTGGATCAGCGGCCCTTATATACAGTTGTTAGGAAAATTCCAAAATACTTTTTTAAATGCCAAACGTATTTTTTTGTAGTGATTAAGTGTCTTTCATAGGAAAAGAAAGCAATGCATTTACAGTTCTGTCTATTTCTGTAGAGGAGGGTGGCAATTTACAGAATAAAAAAACAAATACTAAATATAGTAAGACTTCAAACATGACTAAATGTGAAGAAAAAAAACAACATACAGGTTCATTTCAACAATCTTGATACTGCAGGAATTATATTGGGTTCCACCAGCAACGCCACCGCTGACCACATGATGGCATCAGTCGTCTCTGACTCAGGCCAAGACTTCAGCAGCACTGATGATCTGAATGGACAGAAATCCTCTTTACTGGAAGGGGTTAAACTCTAATCATAACAATCTCTTTTCACCCCTCATGTAAAAACCATACGCCAATAACAATGAGGCAAAAACATCTGGCTGAACCCCTCAGACAAGGAGGGAGTAACAACAAAAGGATTTTCCAATAAGCCAGCTACTTACTAATAACCTCATCTTCTTGTACAGTGACACCATGTCCATCTTCATTACTGAAGATGAAAATGTATTAACCTTATTTTCTGTACTGTTGTGGTTCTCAGCAGTGGTGATGTATTTCTCATATTAAACATTGAAATAGCCTTTAGAGATATGGATTCTCAGCTGAGCTATTTTAACTGATGGAATCTTTGCAGAGTTAAATGTTTGTGTCCCCAGTGTTCTCTTTTGGTTGGTCAGTGTAGGATTGCTGTTGACAATTTTGTATTTAGGTCAGTGTGGCCCCCTCAGGGTCTGACAAACCACTTTCTCCCCAAGTCCCCATGATTGACACATTTTCTTATCGCAAATGAAGTCCTGCTCCTCCGGTTTTAAATTCTTGATGAGTAACATGTTATAAAATACAACACTAAACGCTGCTGTTGGTGTACTCTCATTTAGATAATCCCTGAATACCATTTAGTTATCGCCTGGATTCCATTAATAATATTACAAAAAATAAATGACAATGGTATTACAATTCTCTAACAATCTGTCGGTTTATCTGTGTATTGTATCCGTCTGTTTATTCCCTGAATGTTAATCCCCTCACTCTGTCATATACTACAAACAGACATATGTCCCCTCTGGGTCTTGAAGATCTTGTTTTGCATAGACTGCAGCACCACGTGACGCAGCCACAGAGATAGCTACCTGTTGTCCTCTGCGCTGCCTCTCGTTCTCACCACTTCTAGACAGCGTGGCAATAATCAGCAGCCTGGCAAAAACCAGAATTACCAGGACATCCTCTAAGAACATAATGCCTGTCTTAGACACTAGGCATCTGTTGGCATTTCCTCGTGATATACTGGATAGGAAGGGGGTGAGGTGAGGAGGAGGGAGGAAGGGAGGAAGCTTCAGGCTGGGATTAAGAGGGAGCTGTGAAGGGGGTGAAGAGAAGGGGAAGAGATGACCTTACCACATGCTCCATCCGTAAAGCGCTTTTCTTGAGTGCTGGCCCTATGCCCTGGACAGCCAGTCCAGGTCAAACCCAGAGCTCCCACTGGGCGATGCCCCATGCTGCAGTCAACAGCCATTGTGATCTGCATGTCTCCCCAGTCGGCCCCTCTAGTCTGATGATTCACTTTGGAGAGTGACCAGAGCGCGTCCTTGGAGGACTGTATCTTAATTCTTTACTCAGTGCTAAAACATTGTCTTGAATTTTAAAGCAAGAGGGTAGATTAACCCAAAACCAAAAAAAACGAAATCTGCAGGCACTGAATTCTGCAGAATTTGGGTTAGCAGAAAAACAGTCCGCTAAATTTACACTGAATCACAGCTGAAAACTGTATCGAAATCTGCATATTCCGTTTGTGTCTGCTAATAACACAAATTAGAACCTTCAACTGTGTAATAAAAGCACCAATGTGCAGCAATTTCAGGATTCAGCACATTTTTCTCTTATATGATCATGTTCAGAAAGGTTGCCCATAACGTTGACTTTCTGTTGAGGTTGTATATTAGAGTACAGTTCAGAGAGTGTAGTTTTTTGTTGTTGATTTCTTGCCATCTTTACATCTTCTTTGACCACATCTCAGTTTAACTCTAATATTATGTTTGGGGTCCTGTAGATCCCGGGTCTTCTCCAACAGCTCACCCAAACCCTTACCCTATCCTTACCCTAACTAACCCTAACCTAGACCGCAGAGCAGATGGTACAAAGGGAGGTGGGTTGTTAAGGGTGGGTCGATATAATCAATAATAAGTATTGAGGGAAGCATAGTATGTGAAAATAGAGATGAAATTCTGACGAAACCCTTTTCTTGATGAAATTCTGAAATAGTTGCTTTTTTTTCTTGTTGTTGTGTTTCGCCTTTATTTGATGTACTTCCTGTACCTAATCATGTTGACCCACAGAAATTAATAGTACATTAATTAATTAAAAAAGTACACTTATGAGTCATTTTACTGTATACATCCGCCAGATGCCTCTCACCCTGGGAAACTCCAGAAAAGGAGAGAGTCCAGTCCCTCTTCAGGATTTTGGTTCCAAACCCACTGTCATGCGTAACAGTGTTTACCACAGAATTAGAGTCAGTTCGAGGTGGTGGCTTTTTTTCAGTCAGTTTTCTGGATATTTGGTGATAGGTGTCCATATATTTGACCCTGAATTGTGCCTTAGAACAATTATTTGTGTAAATTAAAACAAAACACCAACATTCTTATTTCAGTCCAGTCATAAAACTATTTATTTTCTTTCTGTTTGTTGAAACCTATAGTGCGTAGTTTCTGTCAGGCTTTAACATGCCATCTTCAACTCCCATAAAACCGCCCAGAGAGTACAATGTTTTGCGCAAGGTGACTTCCAACTCCTGACAGGCTTTCTGTCGACTAAACGTTGAAGATGCCCCGGGGCAGAGTGCCAGCACTGAGGCCAGATGGGAGCCACAGTCTCTACCTGCCACCCCCCTCCTCCACCCGGTGCCAGTCCCCTGACACCCCCTCCTGCCATCTGTGCCGACCTGCCCCTAGCTGTCAACAGTTCAAGAGCGGGTTGTGGCATTCCCCGCCTGTGCGCGGCAGCCGACAACACAGCTGTGCAGATGTTGTCAGGGCAAAAAAAATAAATATGGCGACGGCGGCGACAGCAAGACTAACATCTGTGCTCCCTGTGGGAACAACAGAGCAGCACTTTGCGAGATAGCCAGTCCCTGTGATACTGTGTCAATGAGCTGACAGACGGGGTGCTTAATATCCTGCATGGAATCATCAGCGCTGCTCCTGGCTCCTAAAGGCCTCGGAAAAACCCTGAACTGTCGCACACACAGTGCCACCACTGCATAATACTTTGCCAGTTCCATAAATATGTTCTGGGGATTAAATCCAGATTAAGACACTGTAAACTAGACAGATTTAGATGAACTAAGTAGATCACAGTGATGCGATACCGAAAACATCAGATCATAGGTTACACAATACATAATCAAAATATCATTATGTTTTTTAAATCTGCATCCCTTGCATGTTTTTTTGATTTATCTTTAGTGGCATGATAAAGATATTTCAGTCAAAGTGAAGCGCCTCTCACAATTGCATCCTCTGCTGTTTTCCTGTGTGGCTTGTGACTGCTGATTATCCTGCCACTGGATGCTCTCCCCCACCTTACTTTCTTCATGCTGCTTGATGCAGTCTGTGGCATGTGTCAGGTATAGCCCTTCATTACCACCCCGCTGTTGCTTACTCTCTCTCTCTCTCTATCTGTGTTTGAGAGAGAGAGAGAGGGGGGAGAGAGAGCACAGCAGAGAAGGGAAAATGAATAAAAGGACTTCATACATTTTTATGACCGCACCGATAAGGTCAGTCATGTGCTGTGGTTACTAAGCAACACTGCCACCCCATGTTGGACAGTTACGGACCAGAAGAGTCAAACTCAAATATGTTTACTGTTGCTCTGTGAATGACCGTGCTTCCCATCTCTGGTCAGTGTAGCATCACAGTCACAATAAGATAAGAACACATACAGCATTTATTTAATGCTATCCACTCCTGCAGAAAGGATGTGGAGTCACAATTTATGTGATAAATAATTATAACTATTGAAAAAAAAGAGCTTAGTCAATACCTAGATTAGACCACAGTGGATTCAGAGTTTATTGAAATTCCTGATTGCCGACCTTTTTATGGGAAAAACATTATTACTGTGTGTATCTTTAGACCTCCTGACTGTGAAATTAGGAGCTTTATTGATGCCCTTTATTATACAATGGATATGATACTGTATGTAAGGAAACAAAACGTGTTTGTTACTTGATGATTCGAACATTGATCTTCTTAAAAGTCAATTGCCTTCTACAAATGACTTTTTTAATGTACTTTATTCCACATATTTTTATCCTGTGATTCATAAATCTACCAGAATAACAAGTTATTCAGCTACACTTATTGACAACATCTTAATCAACTGTCTAAATTTTGAATTTACTGGAGCTTTATTGAGATCTGATATTGCTGATCATTTCCCTTCATTTCAATTCATACATACGTTAGGAATATGCACATCAGAGTTAAAAAAAAACAACATCCAGGAGGAAAGTAAATTCGGTACATTTGTAAAAAGAAGTCTTTCAAGTCTTCAATTAAAGATGTTTCAGGGAGTGTCTTGAAATAGTTATACGTAGTTTATCAGACATTTTTAGGGCTCTTTAACTCTGTCTTTAAGAAATGCTTTCCACTGACTACTACACAATATAAAAAAATCGAAAACCCTTGAAAAAATTTAAAAAAAGCTCCCTGGCAAAAATAAGAAAGAATCAGATTATGAGAAGTTATAAGATATGAGAAGTTATAAGAAGTAAAAAAATAAATTCATGCAATCATTAAAACTACGGTATTAGTGCTTAGTTTCTGTTGCCCCATGAGGAATTCTAAGTAGTTCTAAGGAATTCTAGTAAAACGCTGTCGACGTGATGCAAGCGTTCCATGACCGCCTTCCATCACCTTCTCCAGGCAGTTGCTAGTAGCCAAGGAGGACACGGAGGATTAAAAAAAACACGATTGGACTCTTCAGAAGAGGTCATTATCTTCACTCGAGTTTCTGCGTGCTGAAGTCACCAGACGCCACAATCTTCTGAACATAGCCGTACTGAGAAATCCAGAGAGAGTTGTGTGGAGCTGATAGTCTTAATTTAGGCTTGAATGTAACTAACTCGAACTAACTCTCTCGCGCCACGCAGTTCAAAGTACGTATTACAGCTACGGTAGCCTTCACGCTTTTTTCTGACGACGCTCTTTTCAATATCCTTTTTCTTTTTCTGGGCGAAGAAGAAGACTCCTGTTCCTGAAATTTGGATTTTGAATACGTGTGGTCCTCCATGTTTCCTTCTTCAAACTTGCCGGGGCCGGGAAGCTACGATACCCGTTAGCAGCATTAGCAGCACCTGTGAGTTTATCATGTGACAGCGAAAACGCGAAGGGCGGAGCGGTATGTCCTGTATGTCCCTTACAGGCTAACGTATTTCAAGATAGAGCATGAATATGGAGCGTCTACCCCAGTTCATGCGAATGCAAATGTAACATTTCAAGCCAAAAGGAATACTTGGAATTGATGGTGGTGGTAAATATTCAAACATTGGATTCTCTCTGGCATCAAACAGTAAAGATGCTGATGTGAACCCATGTAGTTTCATTAAAGGGCAGTTTCCTCCACTCACACTTGAGCAGCCCAATACCAAAGAAGTCCATGATATAATTATGAATTTAAAAGAATTCTGCTGAAGGACATGATGGTATTAGAATCAATGTTGTTAAAGAAATAATTGATTATATTATGTGTACGTTCAAAAGTAGTTTTAGTCGTGCGACAGAAAACTCCGATAGGACAGATAGTCTAGCTAGCTGTCTGGATTTACCCTGCAGAGATCTGAGGAGCAGTTAACCATAGTCCTCACAAATCCACCGGAGGTTAGAATGCCAACAGAAAGGAAGCCCAAGACAACGGATATCCGCCCTAAATGAGTGAAATCCAGCGGGATATAGACCATAAATCAGGTGATCCAAATAATTTTGGAAATTACCATACAATATCTAGATTACTGTATTTTTCGAAGATTCTGGAAACAACCATCAGCAATGTCCTGTATGTACAAAATGGAATTTTATGAATCAGTGTCTCAACAATCAACTAGAGTGCACTATTTGCAAGTTATATATTCTGCTGCTCCCTAAAATGCTAGAATTACCTCTGGAAGACCCTGCTGTCCACTCAATCAGGACTGGATAGGAGTGCATTGAGCTGTGAGATGTAAAGTAGTCAATGAGTGTAATCAATGTATAGATCCACTAGGTGGGCCATCAAGGAGCTTTGCTCTGTCCCCTCAATTGGTTCGCTACTGTACGAGGCAAGGTGATTATGGAAACCAATAAGGGAAAATTAGTGGTTTTCAGCCATGTTAACTAGGGCTCTACCAGACATTTTGTTTTCCATTCCTAAAAACAACTATGATTATTGTATAAATACCATGCATATTAGGACTACTGCAACAAATAGGTTTAAGGCCCTATAGCTGGAGCAGAATGGAGTCATTTTTGAATGAAATATTTGATTGGCACTTCCGTAATCTAAAAAATACAATAAAATTGAAAGCACAGCGTATTCTGGATTTGTTTGGTAGTCTAACGTCAGATTAAAGACACGACAGATTTTTTTCACTTTTTCTTTAGCCTTACTAGCGGCGTAGCTCTATAGTCCACCATTTCGGTCCAGACTGAAATATATTGACGATGACTGAACAGATTGACATGCACTTTTGTACATTCATGGTGCCATCATGTCATGCTTTCACCACTTTGCTTCAAGTTTTTTTTATCAGTAGTGACCTCAGTAGAATATAACGCAGCACCATATGTTTGGGGAAAAGCTGCAGATGTGTCCTGATTGGAGGAACATCAACAGATTGATATAAACTGTTTGAGAGTATTGAAGGCTAAATGTGTCCTTATAGATGCTTTTTTTGCTTTGGCTTTGAGAGCAGTGTCAGTTTTTGTGTAACCTGCAGTTGAAAGCTTATGGCACATAGCTGATTTTCAAGCAGACAGAGAACTTTCCACCCTCTAATGGCAAGGAATTACTCTTAAAGGGAACACGATTTCTCCATTTCTTTATTCTGGAGACATGTCGACTCATTAAAGTTGAATTGCAACTTTGTCTCACGTTCTGTTCAGGATTTATGGGCAGAGAGAAGAATTCAAAGATGATCTAATAAAATGAGGGTCTCAGGATGTACGTTAGACAACTGTTCCTCCGTTTCTACCTCATAACGTGGTTTGAATTATTCAGCAGTCTGACCCAGGCAGCAAAGCTCACTTATTCCTTATGAGTCACAGATTGAGATGAACCTGCCATCCTTGGTCATCTTTAAGACATTAGCAGATATATATTTTATTGGGTTTTTTGAATATAATCAAAGTACTTTTGAGTACAAGTTCCCCTCGGGGATCTTTATTGTTAAGATTTATAGATATTCCCCAATGTGCACTAGCTTCTTGCTGAACTCATGTACATATATTATGTTCTAAATGAGCTGCTAAAAACCTGAACCACGCAGAGGAATGAAAGTAAACAGGACACCTCTATTATACAAATAGTTTAAGGGAACCTAATTGTGAAAATCTAGAATATAAAGCTTTATAAAAAGGAATATAAACCTGTCCAGAAAGTCCCTCCATTACTACAAGCTTTACAACCTGTTTTCCTCTGTTCTCTTCTCATTACAACTGTAATCTAGTTAACAGTGGAAATAAACCTGACAAGTGTTCGTCACAATATGTGCATTGTGGGATATTTATAGACTTTGCTGTGGTCTCTGTGTTTAACATTGAGTTCAGACTTGCTGTTGTACTCACATTTCACTCGCAGTATAACTAGCCCTTTAGTAAACGTTCCCCCCCTGCTGCTTTTCACCAGCACTATTCTCCATTTCTGTATCTATGGCAATGTCGGTGTTTGGTTCACCACATTTTGCCAACCTAAAATATCTTTGTAAAAACTACCGGGTGGATTGGTGTGACATCCATCACTCTCTGATGATGTATCCTACTGACTTTTCCTCCAGCACCACTACGAGGTTGACATTTGGTACATACATTCATGTCCCCCTCAGGATAAATTGTTATCATTTTGGTACCTTCTGGCTTTTCACCTATCATCAGGTCAAAAAGAATATATTTCCAATGCTTTAGTTCATGACTAGTCTCACTTTGCCAGACCTTCCTCCACGGCGCTGCGGAGGAAGGTCTGTCTAGTCCACACAACATTCCTTGATGGGAGAAAAACGTGCTCTGGTTTATTGGCATTTCTTTAAACCGATCACAATCGTCTTGGATGGCGCTAAGCGCCGGATGGAGCAACAGTGCTTCTGCAAAATAGCCTCGGGAAGGAACTTGTTTTGGTGGAACATGTGTACGTTCATAAGCTGTTTTAGTCGTGCGAGAGAAAACTCCGATTGGACAGATAGTCTAGCTAGCTGTCTGGATTTACCCTGCAGATATCTGAGGAGCAGTTAACCATAGTCCTCACAAATCCACCAGAGTTTAAAATGCCAACAGAAAGGAAATGTAAGGTAACGGAAATCCAGTCGTAAAAAAGGACATACTGACATTGACATTCACATCAGCCCGAGCTGTACTTTGTATTTAGTGCTAATTAGCAAATGCTAACAGGCTATGAGAAGAAAGAAAGAAGAACATACAATTGCACACTACAATGTAGTGAAATTAAATCCCTGCATTTAACCTATCTTAAGCATTAGGAGCAGTGGACAGCCACGTACCGTCTGGGGAATTATGATGATGCATATAGTGAACAATATAAAACTTTACAATGAGAATATACATCTGTCCTTCTTACAACTGTAATGAAGTTACCAGTGGGAATACACCTGACAGGTGGCATTACACTTGCTATACACTGTTGTAATTGTGAGCATTGTAGCATGCTAACATTAGCATGTAGCTAAAGCGAGGCTGTGTACAGAGCATGTCTTAGTCCTGTCCAGTTTTTACATGAAACAAATAAAACTGAAACAACATGTCATGTTTCATTCTCAGACGTGACTGACCAAGTTCTTGACAGAACAGCAGGTAACGTGACATTTATTCTTAGTAAACTGCAGCATCTTAACTTCTCAAAATGATCATTTGTATATTTGAATTACTCTCCCCGTGTTACCTAGAATTCCTTACCCTTGTGTTATCTTTCCGTTGACCGTGGACTTGTTGTCCTTTCGGTTCAAAATGTATAGATATATATGTTTCTTTTACATTTTTTGGGGGCATTTCAGCCTTTTATGTAAAGAACAGCTAGATATGAAAGGGGAGAGAGAGGGGGATGACATGCAGGAAAATCGTCACAGGTCGGATTCGAACTCTGGACCTTCTGCATCGAGGTATACACCTCTATACATGTGCGCCAGTCTACCAACTGAGCCAACAGTCAAAATTGACTTTGATTGATTTTTTGGCACTTTTTTTCCTCGACATTTCTGTCACTTTTTCCAATGCGTTTGACTCTTTTTTTTTTTCTACATTTTTGCCACTTTTTCCGACGTTTTATTTAATTCATGGGCAATAAACCTAATTTATATGACATAATGCCTAATTGTTTATTTAAAAAAAAGCAGAAATTATAATTCATTTTGACTAATAGTTAAGATCAGAGGATGTCAAGCGGATTACACACTGGTTTATGTCAAAGCTTAGCCAGGATAATGTATTGAAACCACTTAAATTTGTTTTTCAAATAAACACAAGGGTTAAAGAAACATGTTATCGCATGCCTCCACATTGAGGGAATCATTTTTTCCGTTTTTGGATTCTTCGTTCACTGTGAAGGCATTGGAGAAAAACAAATTCTTCCTTAATAATTCAATGTAACACAGGGTGAGTAATTTATATACAAATGATCATTTTGAAGGTGAAGTATTCCTTCAAGGCCAGTAGAATAGCACATTAAATTCACCATCACACTGTATATTGTAATACTTGAGAGAAATATTCATTCCTTATGAAACAATAATGTTGTTTCATAAGTTTGTTACTGATATTTGTGATGTTGAAAACATGAAAACAAAAAAAAGTTGAAATTTCTCTTATTTGTGATTACTTTCTTTTTGTATTTTACTTTTACCAAGCAGCAGTTAAAAAATAAGATTCAACTTTTTGTGCCAGATTTTCAGCACAGTGCACCGCTTCATCAGAACAAAAAAGAAGTCACAGAAATGTCTGTAAAGGTTTGACGTTTAAATAACACAAGGGTTTAAAGAGGATAATACCTTTGATTTGATCATAACCTCACAACATATCATGGAGTTAAAGCAGGGATTAGAGAATAGGGCTTGAGCTCTTTATGACCACAGAGCCAGTGATTTTAATCCAATCTCTGTACCCAAACAGCCTCTTAGGATGAACCCTAAAGAGAATTGTTTACCATATGGCTAAATTATTGGACATAGCAAGACAAAAAAAAAGGCGACAAATCAACAAGCCAACAAGTGAGGAATGGGGTCAGTGCCAAGTGAACACACCCATGCTAAAGTTCACTAAAAAGAGGAATACAAAATCATCTTTTGGAAATTGATCTCAATGCCTTAATTAAAACAATTAGGACAAATCCAACCTTTAAGGACACCAATTTTCTTTGTGAATGAATAATGTATCGTAAATAAATAAATGTTCTTCATAAAATACATGTTAAATTCCCATAGAGGCAGGTGGATTTTTATTTTTAAAGGCCAGTTATTTCATGGATCCAGGATACTATGCATACTGATAAAGTTCCCTTGGAATTAAAATAGCCCCCCCCCACATCATCACATACCCTTCACCATAACTAGAGATTGGCATGGGGTACTTTCCATATGATCATCTCTCTGTGCAAATCAAACCAGCTATTTGGCTAATTGAAATAAAACCATGCCAATCATGCCAATGATGTGGGTCTACTTTAATTCCAAAGGCCAAGGGAACTTTATCAGGATGCATAGTATCCTGGATCCATGAAATAACTGGCCTTTAAAAATAAACATCTGCCTGCCTCTATGGGAATTTAACATAGGGGTGTGTATACTTATGCCCCCTGTATTTTAAAGAACATTTATTTATTTACGAAACATTATTCATTCACAAAGAAAATTGGTGTCCTTAAAGGTTGGATTTTTCTTAATTGTTTTAATCAAGGCATTAAGATCAATTTCCAAAAGATGATTTTTTTTATTCCTCTTTTTAGTCAACTTTAAGATGGGTGTATTCACTTATGCTGAGCACTGTAAGTGATACTCTTGGCTTTGTCTGTGTATCTGGTCAACAGTACAAACCAGTAACTATATGTGTCTGTTGTAAATAGGTTATATTTAGTTGTTTGGATTTTGCTAATTCTCATACATTTGCTCATATTGGAGCAATTGAATTTGTCTGTCTGATATTTTCTGTTGATTTAGATGATATTCAAGTCTTGAAGCAAACTTCTTTGACTTGATGAGAGATATGAGATAAGGCCAAAATGTGGCAACCTAACAGTACATCAGACAACACAAAACAACACCAATTTGTGAAATTAAATATCAATGATTTTCAATATGTAAGCCAGTTTGTCTAATGACTTCCCTCATATTCACAGGCAGTCTATAGGTATTATACTGACTACAACTGGAGCAAAATGTCTACACTGTGGTTTCTAATAATAATTTGAAAAGGGTAGTGGGGTGCTGCAGACCAGTGCTGTATAGCGGCAAGCAGAGGAAAAGGAGGCGTGCGCATTACAATAAACACAACAGCAGAACTGGAAGAACAACAAACCCCCTCACTGCTGGGAGCCAAGGAGACTGACAGGGAGGGGGATTAGGCAAATTCAACATAAACCAAAAAATACTTTGGATTTAATGTGTGAGGAATAGCGCATTTTTTCCTCCCTGCCGTCTCGGTTCGGATGGTTGGCATCAGTGATAATGATGTGTTTTATTTTGGGGATGCCTGGCTGGAAGTGCATGCAGGGGCCAGACAGGCAGTGACAGGTCCTGTATTCCTGGTGCAGAGCATATTCATGTTGCAGGTCTGATGTGGATGCTAAATCTAAGAGACAGACACTGTATCTGGGTGCAGGGCTAAAGCCTGGCTCGCCTGCTCAAGTATTTGAACATAAATGGGCCACGCTAGATTCAAACAGTCACATGGAGTTACCATTGTGTCAGTGCCTTCAGAAGAATTTCAAATTCAACATATAATGTAAATGTGACTTTCTTATCACAACACTGTGCCTGAAAAACATAACACAGGATAGGATGTCTGCTCGCTGAAGATTCAAAAGGAAACATTTTTGTTTTTTTAGATATAATAATCATTGAAGAAATCTACAGTTTTGGTTAATTGTTTTTTCAAATTAATTATATTGAAACTACTAAGTCTTTAGCATGGAGCACTTTAGTTTTCATATATTAATCCACAGCCTCCTCCTTTGTGGCTTGAATGGAGGAGAACTCCTGCAGGGGGCTGTGGATGTCTGACATGGCCGCTGTTTGATGCCCCCTGGTGCATTGGGGGGGGTCGCTGCTTATATTTGTCAAGGTCAATTAATGAATGCAGGGGTAAGGCTGGCAGGATCCCCAAACTGCCCCTGGGGCTCATAAATTATCCAGAAAACACATTAAAAGACAGGATCTGATCTCCTCCAATTAAGATAATTTTGCTTTTTTTTTCTTCCCTCACCAAATGCTTACACTGTATCCAGTCAGGTGTAGCCTACATCACTCCCTCTCCCTCCATCCCTCCCTCCCTCAGCATCCATCCTCCAGCTTGCTACACCACAGCTGTACCAGCAAACCATAGAAGGATGTCCAGCATTGGCTAATTCTCTCCTGCTTAAGTTAATGTGCAGATTTTCCTCTCTGAGTGGAACACCTTGATCCCGCGTCTGTGTCAAAACAAAAGAAAGAGTTTATTTTTATAATGCTTTCTCTGAGGCTCAGCTGTGCGCCCCCTTACTCCCCACCCCTGCACCTTTAAGGCAATGGAGAGGGAGAAAATCGGCTGCGAAGGAGGCGAGGGTTTATTCCACAGTGCTCTGAGGCAGGGCAGGTTTTAAGCGCAGGGACCAGTGTGCGCAGTTTGTGTGTGCGGCTGCAGGGGGAAGATGCGTGTGCTTGTTGCTCGCCGGACGGAGAGAGGCGGCGAAGAGAGAATGAGTTTTCAGCGCAGCTAACAATCAACTCCATGCGCTTTTTAATCCTCGAAAAAAAATTCAACTTTTACGTATTTTTTCCCACATACCTGAGATGACATGTTTGGCTGTTTTCAGTGCATAGATTTCTAACTTATTCATTTATTTATTATTTATCGATTATTTTCTTTTATTCCGAATTTTTGGTTTGTTCTTTTAATTGTTTAACCGTGGAGTTGGGTGTGCGCATAGACCGTTTGTCCTATGCGTCTCCAGCCTCTGACTCAGCAGCAGCAGCAGCAGCAGCAGCGGCACAGCTCACCTGGAACGGAGCGCACCGAGCCGAGCTCCCTCATGTTCCAAGCAGAGCAGCGCTCCGACACGGGGGGACGGCTGCACTGAGGCCCGGCGCGGTGCGGTGCGGTGCGGTCAGTCCAAAGAAAGGGGAGACGCACAGTTGTGGATCATACATTATCTCCCGCCGTACCAGAAGACAATCAGCAGCAGGAAGACAAACCTCCTCCTCTTCATCTTCTTCCCAACGTGAAGAATTGAGAGAGAGAGAGAGAGAGAGAGAGAGAGAGAGAGAGACAGAGAGAGAGAGAGAGAGCGAGAGAGAGAGAGAGAGAGAAAGAGAGAGAGATTTGCAAGCTCTCCTTTCTTTCATTGCAATTGACTTGTTGAAGAAATAAAAGGAAGAAATAAGTAGAAAGAGTGCGGGGAGAGAAGAAGAAAAAGCATAAGCTTGGATATTGAACGGAGCGGGGCATGTGGATATTGGCTCTTATCTTTTCCCAGTGCATCTTGAATGGTAGGTGATGCATTTGTGCATGTTAAACTATAAGTGTATGTTAATTATCCCGCCGGACAGAGTGTACTAATAATATCCTAAATAGCCTGTAGGCATTCCCACATGGAATATATAGATTTTATTTTATTTATTTTTTTGCTATGTCCTGACACAGACAGTGGGTCTTTTTGGGTATTGGATAGTTATACACATTAACCTTTAAAGAGATGAAGAGTGTGAACCTTTAAGCACTCATGCATTTTCAACATTTAAGATGACCCTTTTATCAAATAGAGAGAGGGAGAGAGGAGAAATGTAGGTTGAGTGATAGGTGCAGCCTGTACTGCATGAGCAAGGAGGCATTTTTAATGTTTGTTTTTTTAGTTTCTGTGCAATTCATTTTTTTTTTGTGTGGAAATTGTAGGCCCTAAGATATAACCTCTAAATTATTTTTGCTTCATTCTCAGTTTGTCAATAAAGGATTATTTTATTTTTTCTCATCAAACTGCACTGGGCCTAAGTCTGAGTGCATTTTAATTTTTAGATGCTTCATGTGCATATTAACAGTTTACCTTTCACTGTTTCACATGTGTGGATTATTAAAAAGGATCTTTTTGTGAATTATTTTGTTATAACACATTTGCATGTACATCTGGTGCATTCACCATTTGTTTGTTTAAATCTCAAACCTGCCTGTGAATTACATTCAAACCGAACAGTTATTCACTCCATGGAACTGAAATAATTTCTTCATGAAGATTAAAATTAATTTTTTCACAAATCCACTCCTAAACCATGAAGTATGTTAATGAAAAATACTTATATTTACTTGCATGCATTAGAATAGCCTATATAAAGTACATGCTTTATTTTAAGTATTAAATGACATGCAAGCATGATTGCAAGCTTTCTGTTAGATCTGTCGAGTACTTCTTCTAGAAAAAGGATTAAATAGGTTGGCTGTGCTTTTTTTCTGGCATTGCACCCGCCATATTAGAAGCACAGGCATGGAGTCATTTTGGATTGGAAAAAAAAGAGACAAGCCCTTATCACCCTTGCCCATGTGCACATCTTGCAAAATGCATCCAGATCCTATTTTGTGCAGTGAATTCCTCAAAAGATAGGTTTATTAGTGCCTATTGTATTTGTTGTTGAACTAAAGGTGACTGGTTTTTACAGCGAATACAAGAAGGGTGTGTGAGGAAGGGGGGGGCAATGAGGAGGACACGGGGCTGTGTGGTAGGGGGTGGGATGTGCGTGTGTTGGGGGCAGAAATCAGCTCGAAAGAAAATTGGGGTATTTAGTAGTTCTTTTGAGAGGTAGACGAAGGGAAAGGGATTTAAAAGATCCAAAGGGGACACAATGCAAACTGAGAGTAGATGGCAATGCGTCAAGCTTAGATGACAGGAAAAACCATTTTGTGGCCATGCTGAAGGGTCCATTGAAGGCAGTTGTTATTTATAGGAGAGAATGGAGTTAAAGCAGTGACGGTGGTGTAGCAAAGACTCCATTCTGTAACTGAGGCAAGACATTTTCAAGAAACAGAGGACACTGATGTCCATTTCAAATCTCATGCTGTGCTGAAATCTCTGTTTGCTGAGCACGATCCATTGCTTTGCTTTTGAATGGGTTTTTTCAGTCGCTTTGGTCCCGGCAACAGCGTTTCAAAATGGCTGCTGCTAGAGACATCTACATGGAAACTTTGAATGGCAGCAGCAGCACTTGTAATTGTGATGAATGCTACGTTTGTGGTCGCTGCGGATGCACTACCATTCATATCGACAGACTCGGCTCATTTGACACTGACCTTTTCTATTGATTCAGAGATTCAAATGTGGTTTTTGTGGCAGCATTTCGAATTACCCAGAGTGCATTATGACAATCCTCTCTTTGTATTTTGCTTCTTTCGCTACCATGCTAAATTGACTGTAGGCAAAATGAAAGTGATTGTGATTGTTGATCTTAGATGGTATTCTCTCCGCTGCACATTTGTTTTCCCCGAACAGACCTGCAAAGATTAGTCTTAATGAGCAGCTTCCGTCAGAATTGTACATGTTGCACCTCTTCTGGACAGAGAGATGTAGCTTGCTGAAATAAAGGCTTTTAGGGCCAGTACGGGCTGCTGAGGTTGTCTCTATGGAGACCTGGGTAATGAGTGTTGCTGCAGTGTGGGCTTTGGGCTTGAGCAACACTGCACTCTGTTCAGGTGACCCTGGCAATGCTTCCTGATTGATTTCAGCCCGTCACTCTTTCCCCATAACTATCTAGCGACATATCATTTCAACACATGACCTGATTGAAATGCTTTATTTCTCAAATGCTGAAATAGATTTTTGTCTGTTTAGGTTTCATGGCTGTTTATGTAGAGATTGATATTTGCATTGCCTGTTAGTAGAATACATCTTTAGAAGGTTACAACCACTAGCTTTGCAGTGGTCATTTATGAATAGTATCAACTGTACAAATTCCAATTTGCTCTGAATTGCCGTTTGCCAATTTGAGGACACATTTGCAAGCTCATTACAGCAGATATAAACAATTCACAGCTGTAGAGGGTAAAATCTGCTGTAGAGTTCACTCCAGAGGTGCTTGAGCTTTTAAAGTGCTCTTGCATAAGTGTCTATTAAAACCTAAATGGAATGGGAGCAACATATTCTAGTTATGAAGAGATAAAATTGGGGAAATGGCATAATGTTGTTTTTGCTCAGCTACCTCGGGGGCATCTGACACATGCTCAATTGGATGCTAATAAGCTGTGTAAATATAAAGCGGAGCTCCTCAATTGGCTCTTGGTATCACTCTGTGCATGTGTATTTTTAGCTTTCCATTTAGGATGACGAGGGGCTGCTGGAGAAAAGGTACCTCCGCTTATTAAAACATAAGCATTTTCTGTTTGACTTGATCCAGACTTCAAACATGGTTAATGTAGGAGCAGAATTCAGTTTCTTTCTAAAAAAAAATCCCGGATCAGATCATCATAGCAACAAATTAAACACAGAAAACTGTCTCCTAGCTCCTTCATGCTGAACAACAATTATGGAGGATTAAAGATACAAAACAGTTGAGCATCTGAATACCTGTCATCGGCAGTTAGACTGTTCATTTTGATCAGAAGTAACCAAGGCACGGCATTGACCCTGATGAGGACAGAGATTCTAATCATTCAAGCACAGAGAGGAGAGCTGGGTTTGCAATGAAGACACGACACACATGTGGACGTCATTCAATGGTGTGTAGCCATATCATTTTACCAATTAAGAGCAACTCATTTATTTTAATAGATGTCTGTAGTCTACTGGGTGGACTTAAAGCACTTTTTTTTTATTTAACCAAGGACACAATCTTCACCTTTACACAAGTGCTTTTGTTGCCTCAACCTCACCATGGTCTGCAGTGTCTAAGTCCACTTTGATCACCCACCATCCACCCCAACCACCTTCTTACTTCTTACGTACAGTGCAAAAATGTAGTACTTCCTTTACTCAAAACAAAATGTTGCCAGTGAACATAATCCATGCTGCAATTATGTTTCCCTCAAAACGTGTTTGACCAAACAAATTAGCAGTATGGAGTATATAATTGTATTTTCTAGGAGACAGGGTTAGAGTTTGAACACCATGTTAAAACCCTTTATTCACAAACATTATAGACATTTCATCAAGATACAGCACTGCATTTGTTTGTTAAAAGTGAAACATTGTCTTTAAGAGGAGTTTGACGATTTGATGTTGCATACATTGGTAAGTTTGTTATGATTTTATTGATTTTGACCAATTATCACCAGTCAAACCAGCGTTGCTTAGAGGTCACATTAGGGCCAGTGGGAAACTAGGTTTGTGCAGACTGGTGTCCTTTGGTATACATCTGTCACTTCACATAGAGTCAGGACGGGTTGACAGGGTCACAGCAAACAACAGCTGAGCTCAGATCCTCAGCAGCACATTAATATCAGCACACCAGTCAACACAATGTAGGCCACTGGAAATACTGTGATTATTCTTTTTTAAGTAAGTCATAGTCATGTCTTGTTTTGGTTCTGACCAGAGTGACTGTATTTACTGATGATACCAGTGTATTCATGATATACTGATTTTTGACAGCGGTAGAATATTAATACATTCATTCAACCCATATTTTTACATGTTATGATAATTTGCAGTCACCACAGGCAATTCCTTTTTCACCATAATGCAGTGTGGTATCACAACACAAAATCAAACAAATTAAATTTCCTGAAGATTCCTATACTAATTCCACAAATAATTAGTAAAATAGACTTATTAACATGGATTGTTTGAATGAAGTTTAGATTTTTTTTATCTTCATTATTAATTAATATCATGCATAAGGATTAATATAAGAAGGTATTAGTGGCATGCTGTTTTCATGAAATCACTAATCACACCAGGATGTGTCAGTGCCATCGGGTCAAGATTTTTGTGTCACCCCACTGTGTGTGCTTGCGCCTTAGCTTGGCTGTTCAGACGAGAGTAGACTCAAGCATATGTTAATGGGTGCACATTGAACTGTTAAAGGTTTCATTTAACCCAGACCAGAATGCTTGAGGAGATGATAGTGTGTAGTGAGGCAGAAAAAGAGGAGGAAGAGAGGGGGAAAAGGGACACTGAGTCAGCTTGTGTTATGTGGTATCTAAAGCTTAAAGAATCATATCAAATCAGCCTGATTTTCCATGCAGAAACAAGGATATTTTAGGCTCTTTTCAACATATCTGACCATTATATTGTTGGACACTGATTAAGACTCAACAATGTTTATTGTATATCCAATAGGAAAACGACAAAGCTTTTACTTTGTCATTTTACCTAGTTATAGTCCACAGTACATATTGAGTACCACAATCTACTTTTATAGGTGTTTGTAATTGTACATGTGTATGGTTAAATATTGTTAAAGCAATGCTTTCTACTGATTTTGATAACAATCACTGATGTGACAGACATGGGAACAGTGTGATGATTTATTCAATGTCAAGAAAAATATGAAGTTGAATTTAATAAGGTCAAGGCAAATGGGGTAGAAAAACGTTCTGCCATCATTTGAAAGCCAGATATGACAACAGCTTTTAAGAGACTTCCAAGCTTGTGAATCTTTTATTGATAAAATGAACATGTTATAGATGCTTACCACAATCTGGCATTTGCTGTACATCTGCCACTTCACATGGATGTCATTGGATGGATGTATTAATGGTCTTTAATTTGTTAATAACTCATAAACTCTGACTGAATTTGCATCCAAAGCCAGAAAGCACACTTGGACAGAATATTGCTTTTGGTTTGTTTTACTTTTTCTATTTGAATTAGGTGGTTATTGACTGACACATACAATTTAGTTTGATAGTATAGCTTATTACTAGAAATCCTTTGACTTTTTGTATGACATGTATTGCCAGTGTTTGCACACAATATCATTGGTACACTAAGACAGTAATACAGTATTGGTGAGTAAACTATGTAAACTTTGGAGTTTTTCGCATCTGTGAACTGGACTGATGACTTAACAAGATGCCAATTATTTGTGTTGTTTGTTTCTGTAGGCTTTCATCATAAAATAGGACTAACCTACTGCATACAGTAGGTTAATGTTGTGGCCATGCAGGCACAGTAAGACATAAGCTAAGTTGAGCTTAGGCCATTCTATAAAAGGCCCTGGACATTGCTCTTTACTCATTGTCTAGTCAACACTTGATGTCTAACATGACTATTGACTGTATTGTCTACGAAGCCTTGAGTTTGGCATTTTAGCTGTTGCCATCTTGTTTTTTTTAGAGCCAGAATTGACCATATTTGGATTAGAGGGTGGAGCTGTTGAGGAGCGCTAAGCTTAATACCAAGTTACCAGCAAATGCTAGTGCTAGTTAGCTTGTTTAACAAGGTGCATGTGTAATTAAAAAATGCTAATTTCGGCTAGCAAAAAAAAATGCCTAAAACAGCCGACTCCTTAAAGTTTCTTTTAGTATGCTGGACAATACATTTTAGGCAACCTAAATGTACCAATTAATATTCATAAAGTGAAAACGCATTACGAAAGGGTCAAAGTTCTATGATGAAAACATGGACACCCAAAACAATTTCACGGCTATTTAAATGTACACAGTACCATGGATACACATTGCTACGCCTCTATCAAAAAGGTGGCCATGCCGTAAAGCATCCACTGCTTAATCGTCTATTTTAAAATAAATGGGACCATAATTTACAAAATGAACATCATGCTGGATTGAATAAGACTTGAAACTAGCAACTGAGACCATAAACTCATTATGAAAATAAATCAAGTAAGAAGTAGGGTCATTTTCTCATAGAAAAAGCCAATGGCGTCACTGCTGGCAATTAGAAATTAATGCAGGTTTAAGGCAATTCTGCATTGGCATCACTTTTAAGACCGGGATGGTTTGTCTACTTCTTTTATACAGTCTATGAACATGAAAGATGAAGATACCAGCAAGCTAGTTATTCTTGTCATATTCAACATCTTGTCATTCCGACAAACTAAAAAGCAGATTATGACATTACCTACTCAGACCCAAACATGGACATTTTTTAGACTGGTTGGCTGCTCGAACTCAGCTAAAATCACCCACTGCAACTATTCAATAGCAGAGGAACCTCTGAATACATGTAATATCTGTTGTACAGCCTATATCATTATAGACCCTGTTGCAGTCATGGTCCCTTTTGAGATCATGAGAAACGCAGCTATTATAAAGCTAGACATGCACAGAGCTTTATTCTGTTCAGTGAAGTTAGAACAGAGGTCTGCTTATCTGCTGTTGTCAGATATAAATAGATGAATATAATAAATGTAGGATAAATACTTTCTTTAAAGTATCTGCACATTATGCATAATGTTCATACCCAACCAATTTGCAAAAATAATTTATATTTACTGGCAGTGTTTAGTCAGAAGCACGGTGACATTCATAAAGCGCTGCATAATGGGCAAACAGCACTTGATCTTCCTCCGCAGATCAGGGTTTGTGTTGAGTCTTGCATCGACATTTACATATTTAACCAGCGACATTTTTTCCTTGATCTGGTAAAATCTTTTTAGTTGCCTAAACCCTTATCACGCTTTAGATGCCCTGAGTTGACTTTCTTGGAATCAAAATTTGAGAAACGTTGGTGCATCACCAAATGTTGATATTGAACCTTTTGTGTATCTTGATTGTTTACATTGAAGATATCTGCTAAATATGTTGCCAGTGGACCTTTTGCACATGTACAATGTTAATATTTTGACTCATTTGTTGATAAGGGGACGTTGCATTGTCTCCAAAATGTGTTTTTCTAATGCAAAACACTGTAGTTGCATTGTGAATGTTATCCTTAGAAGAAAAAGTTGGTCACAAGTGTTGCTAAACAGAGACTCGCCCTGTTGGGGGTCTCTTCATGTCCAGACTCCTGTCTGCATGCACAGAGAGATCAGCCCAATTTGTGCCCAATTGTATTACTAATAGACCTTTTTCACGGCAAACATGTTGACATGTCCTACTACGAAAAGCATAGGTGTATTCAAAACCATTAATGATGGCGGCATTCCACTTAGGAGAAGCCCTGGTATTGTGCATGCTGACTCACGGAAATGGCTTACTGGGACACTTGATGGAAATGAGCCATTGCTAAGGTTATCAATTTCAGCTGTGCTTTTCCTACTATGACAAGTCAAAATATCTGCTGTGAAAAATGTCCATTCTGTATATCTCTAAGAAGAGAGGGACGTGAGTAAAGTACTGACACAGAGACCCCATCTCTTCTCTTAATGTTCATGTACAACCAAAACAGCTTTAAACTAGATATAGAGTAAGATGGTGCTGTGTGAGCATGTGCAATATTGCTCTGCATAAAAACCTGTGACAATTCAACAGTCCTTTAACTACAATAATAATATATCAGTAATATACAATAGAGGCATTTGTATATCTCACAGTTAAGTGTTTCTCACCATATTCTGTTTATACTGTATAAGTTTCATATCACTTCCAGGGTCCAAACATTTTGGCCTTTAACAGAGGGTCTGGTGTACTTGTGAAACATTTTAAATCCCTGCAACATCTGTCTTTTGAGATTTACAAAAGAAACGGTTGTTTTGCATTGCCATGATTACTACTCACTCAGCAATAATTATCTTACATTTTTTAGAGATTGAACATGTAAAAGTGTAAAATATACTGTAGTATTCAAGGGGCTTAAACAACACATACTGTAAATCATGTGGTTATTTGTGTGGTATTTTGTAAATTAGTTCTAATGTGTAAAACATTAGGACAATAATGACACTAATATAATAACCTATTTCTTCAGTGTATTCCCTGTTCAAAAGATACTGACATTGCTTAAGTCATAGACATACATGCATGTAATGTGATTTGTTAGAGTCCAAATATATATACTGTATAGATATACTGTATCCAATAATAAAACATAAACAGTTACAGTACAATTAGTACAATTAATATTTTGTTAAGAAAAGCTGAATATTAAACTACAAAAAACTTTACCAACAATAAATTATAAAATCAGGGCCTCACTGGCAATTTCCTCCCCTGTGGCTGACTACTGGACGTATTCATTAGGCATAACCAAACCGCGCTGATTAGCATTTCAAATCCAGCTCTGTTCCTGTAGCCCGAGATGTGGAACATTTTCAAACATTATGGCAAATGTTTCATTAAAGTGTTGCTAGCCCCCAGCTCCATTCCGCTCCAGTCGCCTCTCTATCAGGCCTTCCCCAGAAGTGATTATGCTAATTGCTGTTTGATCAGATGATTAAATTATAATTTGATTAATCCTGGGCACTAAACGCTCTGAATGCGTTGATGTGTATTTTGCTGCCTGGCAGTGTTGGCAGAGCCCCCCTGTCACCAGGCAGGCTGTCTGAGACACACAATCCAGTTATAGGACAGGGGGAGATGTATGCATGGAGACATTGGGAGGTAGTTATGAACACAGTTTTTGATGTACGGTCTAGTAATCAAAGAAAAACATGATGATTAATAAAGGATCCCTCTCCTCTGTGTGTAGATTGAGTGCAGCTCTAATGCAGAGCGCTGCCATTTTCTCCCCATTGCCTTTCTCTGTTACTCTCAATTGACCGTGTATCCATCAGGGTGATTTATAATAGGGCTGTATAGACAGGATCCTGTAGGACTAAATAATGAGGGCCCTATTATGAATGCCCACTATAGCATTCAATGCCACCCTGGCATCCCAAGGTGTATTTCTATTATGACTATTCTGTGATTTCAGATTTGCTTTTGTCTTGATTGAAGGTAAATCGAGTTCAAGAAAAATCTTAAAGATTTCTTATAAAAAAGAAACAGACACAGATTTACATATGTAATAGATTGGCTGACTATGTGTTTGCATTGTAGCAATAAGAGAGGACTCTCCCCTGCAGTGGGGTTACTGAAGATGAAAAACTCCTGCCTTTGAGGGAAATGGAGGGCTGTTGAGGGGAGGGGAGGTAGGGATGGAGGGAGCGAGTGTTGTAGGGGGGGTGGATGGCTATGGGCGGAAAGGCAACGATGTCTAGTCATCTGACCCACAATCCCATTTAACCCTAGGACTTTGATTTGCCCTCCACTGTCAACTGCTTATTTCGCCTCTTTGTTTCCCTCCTGCAAATGGCTTTTATTTTCACCACCTCGAGATGATGCAGAACAACACAGCAATTCCTACTGCAGCCTGTTATAGAGCCAAAGAAATAAAAGCATTCAACAATGTCTCCTCTCTTTTATTGAGATTTATATACAGTACATTTATTCTTATGTAGTAACTTGCTAATGCAATGCAAAATTAACACCACTGTGATTAAGCTGTAGGTAGAGCTGGGCGATAAATTACATTTTATTTATAGTGTTAAATCCTAACACACGTTACGTCAGGACACTCACCTATATTTGGATGTATAGAAATCAATGTAAGTAATACAAGGGCAACACTCACACTCAAAAATGTGTCATCCAAAATGTATAACTCAGTGCTAAAGTTTGCATAAACATCACATGTTGCAGGTAGTGGTGCTAGATGCACAAAACTGCAAAATAGAAATGATGAACACATTTTTTTGTTAGAATATTTGCATTTTTGCACTACTGAAAGAATTTAGTTGGCTACCGCCGTAGTGATAGTGTATTCTAGAATGGCAAATTCTTATCCAAGTGGTTCATTTATGAGTATAGTATATCACTGCTTCCCCAGCATGGATTAATGGTTCACAGCCTCAAACAAGGCCCAAATAAGCTGCTATATGTATGTTTGTTATATAAGCAGAGTTTTCATATCCCACACACTTGTGATGGTGGAGAGGTGCCTTGCATGGTACAAGTGCACTGATCGGACAGAAATATGAGAGCATTGCTTTCTCTTGGTCTGTTTTGGATTTCGTTAAATGCAAGAAATGCCTCTTCAGTGCCCAGTTAATCCTCTCCAAAATGTTCTCTGTCTGTCTGTCTGTCTAAATGGACCCACATCTGGCGGACATGAACACGTCACCTGAGCGCTAAATGGACAGTTTTCATCGAAAAACAAGTCAAACTAAACAGACGGGCTAAACATATCAGTGCTGCCTGAACTCCATTAAACATTTCTCATTCACATTCTTGGCCTGTGGTTTGCTCACCACCCATGTTGCATTTTAGCTCTCAGTCATTCACGTCAACATGTTAGTCACCACTTGCCTGCAGTCATATGTCAAATCAAGTCAAATTTATTTATAAAAAAATAACAATTTAAGAAAAAACAGATTAGTCATTAGGAGCTTACAGAGTTTTTCATACAAGTGCACATTAGAAGAGTGGACTAATTCAATAGGTTTCTCTTCAGTTTGTGCCCTGCTGCACTGTTGCAACTCTCCTAGGAGAAACTCTGCTTTAATATTAGAATTATTCTATATGATAGGTCGATGTTGGCTATATGCTCCTGTAATGTACTGTAGTATAATGTAGATGATCTTCAAGCTGTCAGCCTTCCTCCTTCAGCTAATCTCTTGGTTTATCCCTCCCTGCTGGGTTTAATGTCCTCCCTCTCGGCTCACCTGAGATCCACCGCCATTCTCCCTCTCTCTGCACTTGACAGTATAGTTGCAGAGGTGGGAGGAATTTTGCTGAAACAGAAATAATGCCTCTCTTCCACTCTCTAAAAGCATGCACAGTGCATATTGTGCTGTGATAGCTATATTACATACAAATTTGAGTCAAGTACTGTAGAACTGTTCAGACAAGAAAGTCAATAACTAACAGCTCTAACTAAAAATGTACTCCAGCACTTTGTTCAATGACAAGACAAGAACTAAAATGTTGCCATTGTTCTTTTATTTGTGTGATTTATAGTTATATAAATGCAGAAGGGAACATTTAAAAATGCTCAAACCAAAGGAAAATTATACAGGAAATATGCAAATTCAATTTCTTTTTGAGAGTTACTGTATATGAGAGGTTTGATATGTCATCCTGTCTGTATTGTAAATATGAACTTTCCGCTAGCAGCTGGCTAGCTTAGCTTAGCTTAGCAGAAACAGTGGAAACAATGGGAAACAACTAGTCTGTCTCTGTTCAAAAGTTAAAAAGGTGCAATATCAGCACATCTAAGAATCAAGTGTAAAAACAAGATTCAGTAAGACATTTTGTGCCACTACTATTTTCATTTACTTTTTTTGTTGGCATTTTAGGCACCAAACAATTTTTTACAAAACAGAATGTTATAAACTGAAAGACATATGTTGCAGTACAGTTTTTACTTTTCAGCTCAGTCCGAATCTTTACTGCGTTTCACTGTCATTTACGTTCACGCTGCTTTGTCTCCATTCCTTTGACCTTTTTCACAGAAGGTTCAGAAAGCTCTATTGTCAGTCAAAAAGTGTTTCATGCAGGCCAGGGCTACACACAGCCGGAGCAGAGGATCGGCAGTGCAGCAGGCTAGCAGCTGAGCCGAGAGACAGGGCCGCTGTGCAGTTCGCTACCTTGTTGCTCTCCCTACCAATATAGGCTGCTCTGTTTTAACAATGTTAAAGCTCCAAAAACATGCATGCAGGCTGAAATTCAAACGGGGTGTTTTGTCGGGATTACGCTATTTGCATAGAGAAACTCTGATCACTAGGCTAATTTATGCAGTGTAAAGTGCATGGTGGTAAAACACTGCGTAGCTATGCTGTCCATCTCAGCTGAGAACAGAGAAATATCTGGCTGAGTCCTTCCCTTCCTTACAGTGTATTATATATTATATACATAAGAGAGAAGATAGCCAATAATGATAACTAAACAATGATTATTGTGGTTTTTTTTGTATTTCATATCACACAACATAATGCACTCATGTAACTTTCACCAGAAAATGAAATCCCAAAAAAAAAAAATTAAATGTGGTGAATGGTGATGATGTCTTCACCGCGGTAGTGTCATGTCACCGCGGTGTTGGTTATCATTACAGCCCTACTTATTATCAGGTTCACCATCGCAGCTATCCAATAGTTGAGTTATATCAGTCTGGACAAAAGTGGTGGACTGACCGGCATTCCAAAATTGCTATCAGTAGCGCGGTGCCTCTAGCATGGTTTTCATTAAGTCCGTTGCTGTGGCCCAGATTCGATTAATGTCAGAAGATGACAAAGGACAGGCATACATGTATGTTATAGGTTTTAATTGGCCCTGTAATGTGAGCTAACGTCTGTGGCTCCAGAATATCAAAGTGTGAATCAGAGCTTGATATAGTAGAGTCTACATCAAGCTCTGACTCACACTTTTATATTCATGTGAAATAATATTAGAAGTTGCTTCGTCAGAAGCATACTGCCATTTCAATGCTGTGTCACTTAGGAAGCGTAATGAAGCATTATAAATGTCTCATATGGTTGTTTTACCTCGTTTCTCTTGATGTGCCTTTGCACATTAGCTTCAGTGGCACTAGCTAGAGTTTGTTTACTTATTTACAGGAGGTTCTCCTCTTCACTCCTTAGTCATTTCTCTCGCTTTTGTTTCTCTCTCTCCCTCTGTTTCAGTCGATTTGTAGTATTTGTGCATTTCCACCTTGGTGATTTAACAGATTAAGGTCTTCAAAGTACCCACTACGTGGGAACTCCCTCCTCTCCTGCTGGCGCTCATGTAAATGAGCGTTCATATGCATCAACTAACCCACTCCACAGTGACTCTCGTCTCGCCCTCCAGAGAGTTGACATCAGAGGAGGGTATCATTGGTTTTACATAGCAGCTGCATGGCACTAAGCGCACCGCTCAACATTATTCATGAGGGCAAAATGGGAGCCGGTGATTTGGGAGAGTGAGGGGACCCCTGTTCTCCGATCTGTGCATCTCGGATCAGAGCCGCACTTCTCTTTACCGAATACTGTGTAAGCCCCTAGGCCAGGAGAGGAGGGGGTGGAGGTTGTGGGGGTGAAGCGGGGCTCGGATGCTTACTCACTGTCATCAAGAGGCCGTCCTGTCCTCCACCCCATCTCCACCCCTCCCTAACCCTCCCCTTTTTGCAATCCCCCAGCCCCCACTCTACCCTCAACTAGGCGCTCTCTGCAGAGCTCTGCCTTAATTACCTGCATCGCCTGCCATGAGCTGTCAGTGTGGCTCAGTGCTTGTTTGGCCCAATGGAGTTGCCCTAATGTCTTGATGCCGTGGTGCCCACTGTAGCAACCACAGAGATCTCTGACCTGGTGAAGGCCACACTGTGGCTCAGAGCCAATTGGACTCTAATGTGTATATACATTAGCGGCATTGTGCAGGGCAGACATGTTGTGGCTATTAGCTAATTCAATGTGATAAAATCATAGGAGAAAGGGTGAATATCAGAATGTTGTTGCAGAAAACAAAGCAGTCAACCAATGTATCAATGAGTTTTTTTTTTTTTGTCATTTCAACAAGAGGCTCCCGAGCACATTCATCTAAGGTTGATGAATGGTGTTTGGCTGAGGTAAACACAGGCTGAGCAAAAAGCCCCTGACACATCAGTGCGCTAATGCACAGGCTAATGCATAGGCCTATTTATGTTGTGTGTAAGCGGGACCTGTATTGATCAGACATTTACTTAAATAAATTGCCTCTGTGATTTGGAAGCTACCACTGATGGCCATTGTCAGAGTGGTGGTTCATGGGTCTTACTGAACACACAGTAGAGGGCATAAAAGGCTTGCTTGTTCATTCTTCTGGAATAGGAATAGTATTAAGTATCTTTGCAACTGGTGCCTGTTCTCACAACATTCTCTGTAATGGCGGCAGGCTAAAGCAGCGACATTACTCCCTGCATTGACTCCTCACTCTCTCACCTGTCAACCAAGCCCATGTCAGCCTCCATGTTTGTGGGCTCCTAGACATTAACGCTCATCCCCCTCACATCCCTCCGACACGCCCGCATGCACTCTCCTTGACCGAAGCGTGTCTGGTGCCCTTGAGCTCCAAATGCAGCAGCAGAGGCTCCACAATGGGACGATTGCATTGGGAGTCACCTGCAATCCACGGTTAGAGGCTTCAGCAGGCCCTGCCACCAATAGGTGCTGACATCTGGGACTGTGCCAAGCATTATTTCACTCAGGGAGAAGAAGGGACCCACTTCACTAACCCAACAGGACCCCCCCCCCCCCCCCCTACCTGCCCCTCCTCTGAGCCCTGCTAAGGCCAAAAGCACAGGAAAAATAAGAGAACGCATCTATTATACATGTGTGGGATTCATAATTGAACGATATCACTTTTTCCTCTTTGTGGTTTTGGCTCTTGGAAAACTGTGTGTGTGTGTGTGTGTGTGTGTGTGTGTGTGGGCATCATAGGCATGGGAGTGCGTCGGTGTTCAGCATAATATTCTGATAGTAGGTGTGTAAGGAAGAAGACTGAGATAGAATGACTCAGTTTGCACATTTGAGGAATTAAATATAAGATAAGAATGCAACAACTTGTTTTGTCCAAACTTTACATAAAAGGCAGGAAAGCCCAATCATAGTTTTTAGTTCTACTCAGTAATCGGTCGCAACATCTTAAGAAAATAATTCATTCAGAAAAGCAGCATTATCAACAGAGACAGAAACCCTTTGTGGACCAAAGCGTTGCAGACTGCAGCCTTAATCTGCCAACCAGGCTGACGGCTGATCGACTATCGATAGGGTCCACATAAATCTTTCATCTCCCATTTCAAGATTCCGCCTGCTCTTGTTTTGATCTTGCCCCTGTGTTCCCAGTGTTATCAATAGATCCGCTCAAATATGCCTCTTCAGTCTGCTAAAACAATGCGTTACACAGCTCTGAGATGCGCATTTGTATGTGTTACATCTTATTATTTTATGACAGCCGTTAATGAGATTATTATGTAACAGTGCTGTACATAAACACACTTGATGGCAGCCAAGAGCCACCCACTTACTGTCTCCTTTGCTTGCAAGCAAGCAAGAATTATGATAAATTGGGCTGGTTTGTCTTGTGCTATTGATTTACAACAACATATTCATATAATATCCCCCCAAAATACAAATTCTGGTCATGTAATTTTTCTGCTTTATTAGTCTCAGTGAAGAGTTGAAGGAAATAAACTGGAGTGCCTACACTGATTTGAATGTATTTTTGAACACAAGGTCCAAGTTTGGGGGTCCTCGACTAAAGACATTCTTAGTCTCCTAATACTCATAATGTTTTTGACTAATCGTTTGGTTGATTTAATCGACAGCTCTGTAAAACTGAGTCTCTCCGCAAAGAATCATGCAAAAGCCCCATTTTAAATCTTGTGTTTACCAGAGATGTGCTCATTGTCTAACTGTGTCTTGTCTAACTAATCGACGAAGGTAATCTTAGTCGACTAAGACCAAAACGACTAAGAGGGAGCAGCCCTGGTCCAAATAGGCCAATGTGTCATAAAGGAGGATTTGTTATTAAATCAAACCTCTTTACCCAACAGCGCTCTTTACTCTTTAACCAGGAAACAGCAACATGTATGTGTTGTTCTTCATATGTATCCTACAGCACTGATTTTACTAGGGCTGGGACGATATGCTTTTGTCCCGCGATTTTCATTTATTGCGATTCTGGAAGTATTACGATTCAATACTATTGAGTATTGTGATTTTCTTTCTTTTCTTCAAAGAATAACATAACATGGATTTTCTGCATTTCCTGCTTTTGCTCTGTTTTGCTGGAAACAGATGTGATGTAGTCGCCGTCTGTACCGCATAAGCAGAAAATATTAAGGTGTGTATATCATTTTTAAAATCGCTGCTAAAAAATCACGATACATACATGAATCGATTTTTTTCCTCACCCCAAGATTTTAGACTGTGCTGTTTTTTCAGTTGCAGGGGATTGATGAAGGTCCAGTGGATGATAAATACAGATCAGCAAAATAAGTCAGCAGTTCCTCTCTGGCTCTCTGCCTTCGCATGCATGGTTTGTTTTTGCACCTGCATCCTCGTGTAAAGGTGGAGCAGGTCAGAAAGTGAGAGACAGTGTCAGAGGAGCGTGAAGGAGAGATGGAGGTTAGAAGGGAATACAGACAGAGCTTGGAGAAAGTGAAAGTAGAGAAAAGGAACGAGGTACAAAGAAAGTAATCATTTGAAGGAGGCTGTGTGATACACCTGTGATGGACTTTTGACCTCTGTCGTTGCATCTCCTATCCTTTTTCCTTTTCGTTACATTCTCTCACAGTCTCTCTCTCTCTCTGTTAATAGCGTGTCTCTGTCGGGAGTGCTTTTCCAGCTTTCCCGCCTCCCCCTCTCAAACCCCGCCCTCACTGTTTTCCTTGGCACTGCGCTGAAAAATAAATGCACTCCCACGGTATCTATCCAAACTGTTGGGATCTGGCAGGGTTTTGCGTCCATTAAAGCTTTCTAATCTTAAGGAATCAGCCACCCAGAAATTGAGGTGGTGGTGGGGGTGGTGGGGGTGGTGGGGGTCTCAATTTTTTATGACTTGGTGCAAAGCCGATTCAGACAAAAGGAGTTCATGAGGCAGCCTCTCTTCTTCGCTCAGTCACCTTTCAAACACGCTCAGACCAGAGGCTGCATGATGGCTGTTTGTCCCGGTTTAGTGTCAGCGACTGCAGCCACCATCACACTGTTAAAACGTTCTCTTCTGGTTCCACCATTCACAGTTACACTGCTTTTATTTAGAGTCAGTGTAACTGAGAAAGTGGGTGAATGCACTTAATTGGAAGTCTCTTTGGATAAAAGCGTCAGCTAAATGACATGCAATGTAATTCAATGCAGATGACAAGAGCTAATATGTCACAGTATAGCTCCCTGCTAATCATAACAGATGCTGAGATTTTATGATCATCTTGATGGCAGATTTTCCTACTTAAGAAAACCACGGACAAGCTGTTACTCTGTGTGTTTACATGACTGTAAATTAACCCTTGATACGTTTTTTTATGTACCATTATGGGTAGTGAGCCATTAAACTGGACTTTTTTTGCCTTGTCTCTCTGAATTTTGGCTTTTTCCCCGCTGTTTTTCTTTGTATATGTACTGCATCAATTCAACTACATTAAAAATGTGTTTATCAAATGTATGATTTTGAGGAAATAAGAAAAAAGTGATAAAAGTAATGTGATGATTAATGCTCAGTATGGACCCACGCTTAGTAACCAACATAATTTAAAGGAACCGTCCAAGCTGATGAATGATTTATTTAAGAGTAGCCCAGTTAGTAATCTAACAGCAGCTGTCGAAATTAAATTTCAGCCACGTGATGACAGAAGGATAAAAACTGAAGGTTATTAATCTGCACGTCAACTGCAAACGGTTGTTTTGCAGATCTGACGACCATATTCTGCTTTATTATGAATCATGCACAAGTTTAAGGAGCTGATTGGATTGCTTTTTACTGGAACATTTGCTATTTAAACGACACTTGCGTCGGGCTTTGCGCTGCGCCGGGTGCAAGATAGGGGGCAAACACAAGTATGTGCAAACACAAGTATGTGTGGGTTGCCAAGCCCACTTGTTCTTCAGGTCTTCACTGTTGTCAGGTTATTCGTTTAAAAATTCGTTAGTAAAATGACACCTCAGTGTTTGACTTTCCATCTAACGATCAGTGTTTTGAGGTAATTAATGTTTAGGTTTTAGCATGGCCCAACTGGCAATCAATTAAATAAAATTCCCTATAACTGACGTGTGCCATGGCTCCTCTGCCTTTTTTTTTTAACCTCGTCTTGGATAAGAAACTACTACAGCTGCTTGTCTTTCAACACCTCCAGGCCCGGCCCTCAGAGTACTGCATGTGTGAAGTGAGTGCAGCTAGAAATGTGCGGAAACATGTGTACTCCGCAGTGTTTGTTTGTCGTAACAGGTTGAACGACCAGTGGGTGGAAGTGGCCGGTGATTTGAGCGCGCTCATTAGGAATTTATGAAGCGCTAAAACGTTCTCTGGTCTCCGGGGAGGGGGGATTGGCAGCTGTCGCACACAGACAGGCTGGCGACAGGAGGCGAGAGCCCACGTTAGACAGAGCACAGACTGTGGCGATACAGTGGAGATGCCTGAAATATTTACAGTAGTGACTGGCAGTGGCAATTCATGGAACTTCATACTGTAGGCCTACCTCTTTTTTACCCGTTATCATTGTTTTTTCACTGTGGATTGATCATATAAAAAATTAAATTAGCATTTTCTCTTTAGTTTGCCCTGCGGATGTAGTTGATTTTAATAAAACAAACATACATCTACTTAACAGTCCTTACTTTGTTTATCTATGACACATACTGTTGACACACTGAAGTTTTTCAGCTCGGCCTAATTTTTCATTGTAGTACCAATCTGCCATTGTCCTAGCCTAGAAATCTAGATGCACCCTAACAGCAGCAAATGTAATTTGCAGCCAGGAGGGTCTAGCAACTCTCCGTTGACTTGCTAGCAGGAAAAACCAATCTCTGGCTGGGCCAGTCATATCGTGTATAGAGTCGGTGGGCGGGGCTTATGGCTGCTGCTGCTGGTGAACAGTGGTCTTTCGAATCGGCTTTGGCTGCGACTCTGGAAGACTTGGAGTTAAGCTTTTCTTTGAGAAAAGAAAAAAGAATGTCACTGAAGTCATTCTTAAAAAAGGAAGATGTGCCGAATGGGTACGGCAAAAGTTGAATCTATCAACTAGCGTTGCTCTGGTTGGTTGTAGCGCTATCCTATTGCCGTGCAGAGGGAAATTGAAGTACAACCGTTTATCCCGCCTCTTGGATTGAGCCCTACCAATGGTTAGTTCCCAGACCCAACACCTGGATATGGGTCTGGCTTGTCAGGCTACCATTGTCCTTGTACGGCCTAACCCTAACCCTGAGACAGATCTCAGTCAGATTTAATATTTTAAACCACAATATTTTACTCACCAGCCTAATAGCTAATATATCTTAAGTGATGCCAGTGCTATAGTAGACACTGCTTTACATTTGGGCCCATGAGTATGATTGCAGTGTTTCCCATACGTAGGTTCTACTTGGGCACCCCGCCCAGGTAGATTGAGACCCGCCCAGGTAGATAAAATCCAAATTACATTTTTTTTTACCAAATAAACAATGTAAGGTCAGAACGCACACAGACCAGTGGCCTCCAGTCCCCCCCCTCGTAAAGTTGTGCGTGATACAGCGTCAACAATTCACTTTGACGCGATTCATTCAGTTCAGTGGCAGCTAGCAGCTTGGCTCAGAGGCTACTAGTAGCATGCTGCGAGATTAACTGTACTAATAAACCGTAGAATCGCCAGACCGCTGTGAATGCACCCCAACGTTGTTTACCAGAGTCTGGTTGTTCGACAGTCGAGATGATCTTTATAATGCAAGTGGAACTGACATACAGTCTACTAACTCATCTACATCCTATCTGTGTTAAGGTCATCAGATCTCATCAATTCATTCATAAATTAGTATTGGTGATAGGACTGGTGGAAAAATCTACAAGAATAACATGCAGGTTCTTAAAAGGTAATAATATTGATATTTTGCACAGGCAATATAGCAATGGTTGTTTTACATTGAGGGGGCGAGGGTTAACTGTTTACCATGGATAGGTTTTGCCTTTTTCCCTTAAAACCAATAGGTACAACACTGTTGTAGTTAGATGTACTGGCACCTTTAGAGATAATGATTGATAAGCTATTCATTTAGTTAGTCGATACAGAAATGATTGATGAGTTAGTTATCTGTCCATCAGAAAGTTTATCTTTATTTATATAGCACATTTAAAACAACAGAAGTTGATTCAAAGTGCTTCCCAATCAAGGCAGATGGTTTGACATCTGCCTCAATACAGATACAATAACATTTCATGAATAAAAAGTATATAACAAACAACAATACAAAATATAATACAAAACAACTGACATGATAAAACCAAAGGCAAGTAAAGAAAAGAAGAAAGTGTAGAGACATTTAAGATTGTGCTGAAGACAGATACAGATATTAACTACAACAATAGTACAGAAAGAATCTTCGATAGTAATATGCTACTAACAGGGGGCCGGAGTTATCTATTACTATAACTGTTTATTTTCCCCACAACTCAAACAACAGGTAATATATAAAAAAAAGGCCTCCACCCCTCCTTGGGATCCAGCCAGTATACATATCCTGGCTTGGTGCCAGCAGTGTGGGTTGTCCATTAAAGCACAGAGTTGCATTGTCAGTTTTTATCCAGCACAGTAACTTACTACTGGGGAAGTGCAACGCATTACATTGACTTGCTTTATTAGTTAAGATGACTTGGAAAAATCCTCTGCTGCACACTGTGTAGATGAACATGACAAATTGACTGCATACCAGCTTTTAGGGTCATTTCTTTGCCAATGTCTAAATTGTAATTATGTGTTGACACCACAGCAACAATATAACTGTTACAATGATAGATTACCTTTTTAGATCCAAGAAGAAACCTTTTGAAGGGAACGGAAGCTACGACAGCTTTTAATTCTGATGAAAGCATAGATGCAAATTAGTTTGTCGGGAGAGAATGTATGGTCGTTTGGTTGTGAGTGTAAACAGACAAAAGAGACAAAAAACCTTGGAAACACCAAAATATCTTGGAAACATTATTGTAACATTATCACATAGAACTACTTCTTGCATACATGTACTATTTTTGTTCAGAATGATTACTTAAGCTTGAATGATAATGATATTTTCCTACATACATTTACCAGGAAATGCCTCTATTGATAGAAAATGACCCCTGGCCACTGACAACAAGACCTCACAGGATTACCGAGAACTCTGTTGGGTTGTGTTTGCTCTTCGAGCTTTTCGGTTGGTGCAAAAGAAGGATTGTGGATGTGTATGTGTGTGTGTTTACCTAGATTGACTGCTTTAGCCTGGCGGATGGGTGTTGTATTTAACACTTTAAAGTTCCTTTAAATATGGATTAGTTAATATTAAACATTGGATCCACCGCACAGCACTTTTTTTTTAAAGGAAAATGTGTCACTTCTTAAGCTGGTTTGCCTGTTACTCCCGTTTTTTCCTTACAATATAGCATTTGTACTATATAACTATTTTTTATGCTCACGCCACATAAAACATTACATCACTTCCAGCAAACTTCACAGAGAACAATGAGGGCAAAACAGCAACACCGATCTGTTTTAATCGAATATTCTCCAGTCCAGCTCCGTTAAAGACACAAAAACAACCGGGTCTTTTACAACCGGGTCTTTTTGTAACCGTTAGTCTACCGACAACATTATGTTCACTTTACATGTTCAACTGACTTTAGTCAGTTTAGAACTGTCCTGCTGTTACAGACATGAACTAACCACAGACAGTTGCCTCGTTCATGGACTTATGGCGGCGCGCTGCAAAATGAATAGGCCTATAGGGGAAACACAATGAACTGGCTGGGGTTCCCGTTGGTATGCAACTATAGTGGAAACACTGGTGTTCTGTAGGACTGATAAGTCTGCAGATCAATTGGTTACTTGATTAATCGATTAGCTTATTAACAGTCAAAATATAGTTTAAAAAATACCCTCACAACTTCCCAGAGCTCAATCTGCCACTGTCAAATTACATTTTTTGTTTAACCAAAATTCCAAAACCCCCAAAATATTCAGTTTACAATTATTTAAAAACAGAAAAATCGTGTCATGTAAGAAGCTGGAACCAGAGAGTTTTTTTTTTCACAAAAAAGGTAAATTTTCTGTGGATGGAGTTGATGAATCGTTTGAGCTCTAGTGTTCCCAGATGTGCATGTTTTAGAGGAAGGGTGTGGCTACAGACATGCATGTTGTGAAAACAGGTCTGGCGCTCTGCTGGCTCTTTTATTTCACATCCATAGCTGCTCTCCCAGAGCTTTGCTGCAATGTCTTTTCAGAGACAACAAGAGACACACTCCTGCAACATCCCTCTACTGCAGTGAAACACAATGGTCAATCAGAGAAAAACACACTCGGCCTAAATTCTAAATAGAAAAACAACGATGCAGGCTAGCACAATTGTGTCAGAGGTGGGGTTTAACAATAGCGGGTAGAGATTGTCAGTTTAATTATTTAAAAACCTCTGCCATAGAATGTTCAAGTTTGGATAGGAAGTAAAAAAGCTTGTCTAACATTTCTGTTTTTATTCTCATTTCTCTCCATGCAGTTTTCTGTGAAGATCTACGTTCCAGCTTATATTTTGTCAATGCATCTGTGCAAGAGGTAGTGTTTGCCAGCACCACAGGGACATCGGTGCCCTGTTCCGCCGCAGGCGTGCCCCCTATCTCACTGCGCTGGTACCTGGCCACCAGCGAGGAGATCTATGATGTGCCAGGGATCCGCCATGTGCACCCCAATGGCACCCTTCAGATCTTCCACATTCCCCCTTCCAGCTTCAGCAAGCTCATCCACGACAACACCTACTATTGCACAGCGGAGAACCCCTCAGGGAGAATCAGGAGCCAAGATGTCCACATTAAGGCCGGTTAGTTTCTCTGCACATGAATGTCTACACTTTGTTGCTTTGTTGCAGTCTAAACAGTCATGGTCCATTATGAGAAGCAGCTTATGTCTTAGTTCAGTATTAGCAGTTTTCCGTCTTATACAGAACACCTCTCTGTCCCTTCCTCCCAGTCCTACGAGAGCCCTACACTGTCCGGGTGGAGGACCAGAAAGCCATGAGAGGCAATGTGGCGGTCTTCAAGTGCATTATCCCTGCCTCAGTGGAGGCCTACATCACTGTTGTTTCCTGGGAGAAAGACACAATGTCAATCAACGCTGAAAGTAAGTCACGGCATCTTCCTTTACTACAATAACTACTGCGAAAAGTTAAAAGTCAGCGTCAACAATTATGGTTCAAAATTATGCATCAGTGTTAAGTATCTGATGAGGATCTTGTTGGCCTCTGTGCTGAGTTGTGATGAGCCTTGTGACAGCAGAGGTGTGTGTGGGCTGAGCTAATTGTACGGATCTTCTGGCAGGAGCCTACACAAAGGCCTTGCTAGTACTAGCTAGCCAGTTCAATGTGCGTGTGTGTGTATCCTTGTCTGTCTGACCCAATGACAGTGAGGTCCCGCTCCCTTTTCTTCTGCCCGGTCTTCCACGAGAGCGCAGGCTGCCCAGCCATGTCACTTAGTCTCAGTGTATTGACCCATTTTTCTGGTTGATAGGAAGCACTGCAGCACTCCGATCATTCAAATCACTTAAATGGAACGCTCGCCTGCGTGATTGTTTCCCAGCCCTGGGGGGCAAATTCACTTTATGTGGGACATTTAGCAAACTCAATAGACAAGAGCTAATGTCATTTTACTTTTGGATGGAGGGCAAATGCTGGCTAGCGACTCTTTTTTTTTTTTTTTGTTGACGTTTCACATTTGTCCGCTGAGGCGAAATTGGCCATGTTGAAATCTATAGCAATCTCTTAATTGTCCATAAATGGATTTGCCGCAAGCGTGTTTTCAGATATGGGTACGTACAAGGATGGAATTTATACTGTAGGGTTTCTCATTTTGAATACGTTTGTATGTTTGGACTTTTTGAACTTATAACTGAATTGTTAAATAGTTTTACTGTATGGCTGCAGGGTTTAACTGAGTATTTTCGAATGCTGGATCTTTAAGGGGAAAAAAAAGGTTTCTGCACTGTCAAAACAAAGTGTTTATCTTGAGCCGTAAAAAATCGTCACATCTGTAGCCATCAGCCATGTAAACGCTGTCAGAAAAATCATCCAGCCACCAATCCACTGCTCTTCACCATGCTAAATAATGGATGACGGAAGCCTATGAATGCACGAGCAAATGGTCTTTATTCCCGTCTCAGTGCACGCATCCTACTGACGCACCGTCCACTCCCCTTATCCTCTACTACACACATTTTAAGTGCACTATGTGTGTCCATGTCTGTGAGTCTGTATGCACAGTAACTGACAGCTCACTGCAAGATGGCTTAACCCCGCATCTCGATGACCGAGCTTCGAAATTTAAATTTTTTATGAATAAAAATAATATCAACACTCAAACAAAAATATGTGAAATATAGCTTTTCTGTCTTTGCCATGAATAATTGAGCTGTTTTTTAGTTAGGGAAGGTGAAGCATGATGTGCAGCAGCTGTCAGACAGGCCCTCTGTAAGTCTCACTGGACGCAGACCTTTTTGAGTTGTTGCAGGTTAGATTAACAAAGAACCACTTAAAGAGCCCTGGTGTCCATTAGAAAAAAAATGGAAAATTATGATGAAAAATGCATTCAGTCAGGACATCCAATAAAAGTAACAGTGCAGTATAGCTGTCTGGCATAGTGGTTTTTATCGTGGTCTGGGGTTTTAACAGAACCACTGTTGAAAATATCCAGTCCATGCTCTAATATTGACTCAAACGTGTTTTACCAGCTGAAGAAAAAGATAACATCTGCTAATGAGGCAGCACAGTTTCATTTGTCTTATGTATATCCCCTTACATCTGTAATCAAGAAACTTTTTAACAAGTTGATTTGCTTTAGGAAGTTTAATTAATTCACTGAACTGGACACATTTTTCTAATTACAGTACTAAACTAAACCATTTGTTAATAAAGATGGATATAGTTTTGTATTCTATTCTGTGCAGCAACGTAACTAAATGTGTCGAAGCCAGGATAAGGCTAATCTCTTGTTAGCCACGAATGTACAGCTATAATCTAGATTCTAGGATTTATAAATCACTTTGTCCAAATAAATTACCAAGTATACAATGACCAGTCTCTCTTAGCTGTGGCTAACTATGGAAGCAGTTGTGTGTCATTTGCTACTAGCATCTGTATTCAAGGCAATTCAAGGAATATCAAGACAAGTTGGGGCAATGCACAATTTTAAAAGCTGCAAACTGTCCTGACTAAGAGGATTTTGGTTATTGTTTAGAGAGAGAAGCCAATCAGGACCCTGTCTGATGCTGATGGGTTTACTGGTTCACTATGGTTTATGGACACAATAGAGGGAAGTATGTCATTGTATAATAAGGCTCTTAAAGAAGGCCCCTCGTCAGGAGGGAGGAAAATGGCAAAGTTCCAACTTGTTGTCTATGGTTGGTGCCACCTATACATACTTTGTACTTACTTTACTGACAATACAATATCTCTGTTGGCATGATATAAACGTGTTGTAATAATTTGACTATTTCTACCATTGTTGGTGTAAACATGGTGCGTGTGGCTTATCAAAAGCCCAGACCACAAGCACCAGTAACACATTAGTTTCCCAACATTACTGTTGCATCCTGTTTGACCAGCAGAGATGATCAGAAACATTGATCAGAATTCAGGGCCCAGAAGAGAATTTAAGGGATCAGTGAGGAAACAGGCAGTGAGATGGGTTGTTTCCTGTCTATTTCCCAACATTATGAAACTTGATGTATATTTTGAAACGTGTGAGATAGCTTTATTTAGCTTTTATCTGTGGACATCTTGTTTTTGATTATATTCCCGATCTGCTGAGGTAGTAGAGTTAAAAGCTCAGACTGATGTGGTAGTCATACAATGAGTAAACGTTGACGTATGGAAACACATAATGTACATGTGAAAGCTGCTTGCTTTAGAAACAGCTGTTTTTTTTTCCTTCTTGTTTAAGGCCGTAAAGGAAAACCGATAGGCAGGGATTAATTTGAGATGAGAGACTATAGACTAGAAAATAAATTGGCAGAATTGTGTTGATTCGTAACACTGGCTTTATGTTAAAATGGTGCTTAGAAACTGTGTCCTGTACAGTATGTGTGGAATTCGCCAGAGCTGTTTTGAAATGGCTGGTGTTGGTAATGGTGGAAACAAGCGGAGGAAGACTGTGTGTGTTTTTGTGTGTCTGTGTTTGTGTGTGTGTGTGTGTGTGTGTGTGTGTGTGTGTGTGTGTGTGAAGGGTCCTGTTGTCTGGTGGATGTCCTAAATTACAAATGGCCGGCGTGCCTTTAAAAAAACTACATATATAGGAGTATTTAGTAGTACAGTAGCACTGTCTGCAATTAAAAAAGATAAGAAAGCCCAGATGATCACTGTGATTATATTTTGAGTGATTATCGTTTCCATATCTCAGCAGGAAGACATTTAAAAAGCACCTCATTCTAAAACCTTGTAGTTTAGCTGTGGACCATGCCTGGTGAAATTGTGTGTACTTCCTGTAAGGTTGCTTTCTGGGATGCGTTGTGATGGCCTGTGGCTGGCTGCGGCTGTGTTGCTGTGCAGGGCCGTTCCCCAGGTGCAGCCTGCGCTGCAGTCACTGAGGAGGCCTTGTAGTCATTTGCCTTGGCCCTGATGCTGCCTGCTCTGCATTCAGCACCAGTAGGGCTTAGAGGGCTCCGACCCCCCAGCACTACTGCAGAGACACACACACACACACACACACACACACACACACACATACATACACACAGGCTTCTTTTCATTCAGCACACGAGCTGAGCGCAAGGGCCGTCGGCCATCACACAGATTCTCTTTGCTCTGCTCAGTCCTCCTTCATCCCTCCGCTGTTTCAAGCTTGTCTTTTTTTTCCCGCTCATGCTTTGCCCTGTGTTTCTATCACTATTTCATACACACACATACAAACTGTTACATGGGTGAACACGCCTTTAACGTCTACTTAGTTCTTCCTCATGAACTCTGAGTGATTATAGGTTACCCAGTTAATATCTTATATTAGCCATCCCCAGTGCTGCTGGGTGGAGAGGCTTGTTTAAGGGTTTTTTGCAGATTGCTCGAACACTTTCAAGGTAGCGATTTGCTGAGCCAGCTCGCGCATTTTCACAGTTTCTTTCATGTTTGGTTGACATTTGGGATGTGTGTTGGAGTTATTTCTGCAGCCAGTCTCAATCCCCGCGGCCATTACCGAGAGGGAGAAGAGCCAGCCACACTATGTCGGTTTAATTGGCTGTGTATAATGGGCCCTTGAAGTAAATATCAAGAGTTCCTATCGAACGGTTGCTGGACGTTATCATGTGTTTCCACAGTGCCCACGGTTTCTCCTCCTTTCTTTCTCCTCTGTTACAATGGCCGGGCTGTTGCGGAGCCATGCAGATGTCTGTGAATTTAGGGTTGCACAGTTGATGGACGCGCAGCTAAGCTGACCTGTGTCGCCATGGATGCTTTCAGTCAACCCTGAGATGTACTGAGGCAGAAGTGTTTGGCCACACTGTGTTAAATGTTGAGCCTACATAAATATTTAATTCATTTCGACATGTAATAGCAGCACAAATGAAAATAAAAGGGAGGTTATGTATGTACATGTAAATGCTTTGCTTTCCTGCATTAAAGCTAAAGTGTATTTTTAGATGTATAGTGACTTTCCAGTTTCACTGTTGCCCTACTGTAAACATTTGTCTAGAGGGTAGACAGGGAGGTAATCATTTGCTACAGTATGTACTGTGTGTTGTAGCCAGAGGTAGTGTGGTATAATGAATGTCTTTTGTTGGGAGCAGCCTCGCACTTTGCTTGCTGTCGGTTTTGCCCTTTTCTTAGCATGCTATGTAGGAAGCGCAGCTATTGGCGCAGCACAACCTTGAGCTGCGGGCTGGGGTGGGTGGGGAATGGTTTTACTGGTCTCTCTGTGGTGGAGATGTGGAGGGAGAAGGAGGGGAGGTAAGGAGGGGGAGAGAAGAGAGAGGATTACTAACTCTCTCTCTCTCTCTCTCTCTCTCTCTCTCTCTCTCTCTCTCTCTCTCTTTTTCCCTTCCTCTCTCTCCGTCCCTGCCTCGCTCTGTCGACAGGCAGGGTTGGGACTCTAACGTGTGACAGGCTGGATGTAGAGTCTTTTTTTGTTTTCCAGCATTCGCCATTCTGTCTGCCCATGATTGGCTGGACTATTGTTATTCACACAGAAAAATGGGTCAGGTGGCCTGTGGAGAATGAGAGTGTTTGTGTGGATGGATGGACAGACAGCACACACACACACACACACACACACACACACACACACACACACATGCATACCTACACATGGATCCCACACAGAGCAGGATTATACTAGATAAAGATAGATAAATAACATATACGTGGAAATAAATCCAGGTTATGTGGCAAAGCGTTGCTCATGTTGGATTCACTGTGTCCTCTCACAAGCTGCACACTGGTTCTCTCCTCACACCCAGCGGCAGGGGCTTAGCGAGATAAATAAAGGGTTGCACTGAAGGAAAAAAAAAAACTGGGAAGAAAATCAATACCTGTGTGCATGAATCTGGCTGCAGCTGCCACAAAGCATTATGGGAACATGACGGTACACACACTATGGCTTGGCAGGTTGCATGCAGCATGATAAGCTACAGGGTAAAATAGCCCCATTAAAACAATATAAAATGATATTACTTAAAAGATGAGATATGCATCAATCAGTGCATAGATAGATATACATATTTATTCGCTACAACTATTTTTTTGTAAACCATTTTTGTAAGAATGACCACTAGCTGTCATAATGGGTTATGGATATGAATCCTAATGCTTGATAGAATAAAACTGTCTTAATAAAAATACAAAAATAAGTATTACTAATAAAAATAAGTTACAAATTGATTTAGAAAAAGACATAATGTTTTGGAAAATTATAGATCAGAGTAAAAAAGAATATAAAAAACAAGATTAAATAAGATACTGTATTGTAATATTACTACAGCTAGTGTACATGTGTGAATTTGAGTGGCTAAATTATGTAATAATTGTAACTGTCCATCCTTCCACAAATAAAATATGAGCAAGCAGAGCATAAGTAATGATTGCTTTTCTTCAATTACCCCCAACAGCTGAAGTCATTTCAGAACAGTCTAATAAGTCATGGTTGGACTGCTATCAGGCTAATATGATTGTGTCAGACCTTACATTGCAGTGAAGCAATGTTATGCATGCTTAGTTGCAACATCACAGGTGGAACACATGCCTGTATATATGATTTTGCAGTGATAATAACATGCTTATCAGTAGGTTAGAAATGTGTCCGGCAGCACTGTAAAACATCAGCGTTAGATTATTCTCTGTGCGCTGTGCTCACTACATCTCTCTCCGCACAGCCTGCTTCTCCAGTCTTAGCCCGAGACTGACAGAGATACTAATTAAATTGGCTGATGCCCTTTCTGTCTCTTTACTGCACTGGCGCTGCAATGATCACACCCCCACCTCCGTACTGTGCTGTTTGCTCACCAATAACCCCAATATGTTCTTTATTAAACTCTCGGGGCTGGGAACAATTAGGGTGTGAGCTGGAGGTGGTGGTTGTGTGTGTTTGTGTGTGTGTGTGTGTGTGTGTGTGTGTGTGTGTGTGTGTGTGTGTGTGTGTGTGTGTGTGTGTGTGTGTGTGTGTGTGTGCGTGCGTGCGTGTATATATATATATATATATATATATATATATATATATATATATATATATATATATATACATATATGAGCACAGGCAGGAGGAGGAGGGTCGGGGGAGAGATACTAAACACTGCTTAATCTTTTATAAACAGTGAGGTCTCCTTTGTGCCGCTGCAGTTTGGCACATCTTCTCCAGGCTGCTCAGTGCTGCGCTGGGCTAGCTCATGGCTGCTTCCTCCGCGGCTCCCAGACCTGGATGGAAGCCAGGTCATGTGTGGCTCCCTGCCAAGTTACAGATTAGCTATAAGTGCAACATGAGCTAATCGTGGAAGGAGCCACCAATTAATTGGCACTTAGACATTCTGTGGACTGCATGGATTTGGGGCTGGATGTTATCGGTTGATCAAAGTGATTGGCATTGATGTCACTGGTGGTTAGATATATTCATGTGTCAAATATTGGAGAGAATTTTTTTTTGATTTGATTTGATGTTGCATGTATGATAAGGCGTTGATGCTCCAGCTGTATGTAAAGCAGAAGCCTGAAAGCTGGAGTGAGTGGACTGAGGCAGGTTGTATGTGTTTATGGAGGGATATTAGTAGAGCTGCAAAGATGAATCGATGAGAGGTCAACTATTACATCATTGTCAACTATTTTGATAATCGATTAATTGGTTTAAATAATTTGTTTACGAAAAACAAGTAACAATTCTCTGATCCCAGCTTCTTAAATGTGAATATGTTCTAGATTCTTCACTCCTGTGACAGTAAACTGAATATCTTTGAGCTGTGGACAAAAGAAGACATGTGAGGACGTCATCTTGGGCTTTGGAAAACACTGATCAACATTTTTCACCATTTTCCGACATTTTATAGACCAAACAATTATTCGATTAATTGAGAAAATAACTGACTATTAATAACCGATTAATTGACAATGAAAGCAATCGTTATTTGCAGCCCTAGATATTTGTCCATAGAGAACACTTTCTGTCTGGGTGGGAGGAAGCAACATGACATGGATGATGCTTTCAGGCCTAAATATCTTTGGAATGCAAGGTGACATAATGCAAGTTGCAGTTTTGGTGCAGAGACAATGATCTTACCCACTTCACGGCAAATTATGGCAGACATAGATGACAGGACCTCAAGTACAGAACACAGATAGTAATTCAAACATCTTGCTGTCATTATTGGCCAGAGCGTCAGTCACAGCGCTGTACAAACACCTGTGTTGCTGCCTGCTGAGCGCTACGTGATTGCTCTCTTTTAGCAATAAAAAAAGAAAGGTGATTCCCCCAACACACACCCACCTCTCCATCTCATCCATGTTCAACCCTGCTGCACTTTGACGTCAGAGAACATTTTGACAAAAACAAAATGATTTGCAGGGAAGACCTTTGACTGGCGACAAATGCTGCTTGAAATCTCAGCATCTTTGCTGGAACCTGCAGGGAGGCGGATGTGCATATAAACGTGTGTGTGTGGTAGAGACACAGAAAGGAAGAGAAGATGGGTGTATTGGTGTGTGTGTGTGTTTGTGTGTGTTGGTGTGTAGGAGGAGGGAAAGGAGGGGTTTGACTGTGAATGGTTGCTCTTATCGCGTGCATGCAGCTGCTGCAGTGTCTTTGAGAGACAGAGGGGCTGTCCATGCATGCCACTCACTCTGCCTATTCACAGCCTCCCTCTCTCTCTCTCTCCCCCCTCTTTCTCTCTCTCTCTCTCTCTCTCTCCATCTCTCTCCCTCTCTCTCTTTCTATCCCAGTCTGTGCTGCATTTTACGGCAAGGAAGTGAGCAAAAAAAAAGAGGGGAAAAAACACCATGACACACTTGAGCTTTAATGCAGACTCATGACATGCAGGCCCTCAGTTTCACATCCTCACGATGGTTCTTATAACAATGGACAAGCAAGAAATGAAATGTCATTGGACATTGCCGCGTCGCCGCGACTGACGTGTGATCGTTTGTGCCAGAGGAACGCCGGTGCCTCCCTTTGTTGACACGGACATTTTACCATTTCAATAAATCATGGCCGTTTATGTTCGAAAGCTCAGCAGGATATTTTTCTTTCAGTTTGACTTGAAACGGATTGTTTTTCTCTCCACAAAATCACCTTAGTTGTAGGATAGCAGGATGGATAAAAGAATGTATTGCAAAACGATTTAGATATAAGCAACTGGAAGCAGAATTTGCAAGGAGGCACCAACCTTAGCCTTGTCCCACAAGTCATTCAGAAGATAACAGCAATGAAGATTCCTCCCCACTGCCGTCGTGATGCTAATCAAAACCACAAATAATGAAGTGAATTAATTCAGTGGTGCGAGTGTAAAGGTGACCTGTGGAGAGGTATTTGCAAGACGAGTCGCCATGAGAAATCACTTTGATAGATGGACATCTCAGGCAGCCAGGGAAGTGACATCCCCGAGCAATGCATGTTGCAAGCGTTGCCTGTCTTTGCCCAGGTGCCCTGTCATGTATCGCTGCACTCCTGCAGCAGTATCTTTGGAGCTGTGATGTGTAACCTTGACTGTGAAGGAAAAAAAAAAGAGTGGAGGAGCAGATGGTGAGAAGGGATGATTAAGAATCAGCAGGTCTGGGAAGCCTAGAGACAAGACAGGCCGTTCATGTGTTTATTAAAGGTGATTCGAAGGAAGATATAGGATATAAGATATTCCTCTTCTATTTTTTATGTTTTTGTTATCTAAGGTTTTTTTCCACCATTATGGTATTCATTTATCAACTAAACTGAACTTACAAACAGAGGATGCTTTGTTTATTTTATTTGTTATTTAGTTATTGTGAATTAAAAGATATATCATAATTACACACACAATAAAGATTTTTTTTGAATTTACTATCTGAATACAAGTTTCGATATTTTTGAGAAATGTTTTGTGAAAAATATGAAAAGCAAATGTGCTACATGTTCAAGGCCTAAAAGGAAATTGGAAAAAAAAAAAATCTAAAATGTAGGATTCATCTGACTTATTAAAGTAAAATATAGTAATATTTTAGGAATGTATTAAATCATTGAATCTTTATGTTTCTGTTAATACAATTAAAAACTAAAACAGGTAGATTTAGATTTATGCTACTGCTACATATTGTGTTAATAACCAAGACGTTCCTGTTATTTAAATGCCAGATTTAAAAAAAAAAATAATTATGCAATATTTCGTTCAAGATATTTATATGTTTGAACTGAATGCCTGGAAATAATTTAGTTCTACATGCAAACTCCTGTTATTAAATAAATCATTAAAAGAAAAGGTTCTATTGGCCTTGCCAACCAACTCTTTACATTATTTTGTCTAATGTGAGGAAACTGCTTGCATAATCCTTTAGTTCCACTCTGCAACAATAGAGAGAGATACAATACCGAGGGAGTCTGTGTAAAAATTATTCAGAGGACAAAGAAATTTAACAGATAAGTGAACACATGAAGGGTCCTTTGCATAATCCAAGTTACAGTAATCCATAATGCAAAATACAGAGTGAAGTGTCTTAAAATAGCTCTGACTGCCTTCTGAAAGCTACAGTAAGGAAACATGTTTAATAATGTTCGGTGCTACTGCTCTCTTTGCAGCCGTCAGAAATAATATTACTATTAGATTAGATTAGATTAGATAAAATTGTATTGTCATTGTGCAGAGTACAAGCACAAAGACAACGAAATGCAGTTTGCGCCCAACCAGGAGTGCAAAAAAGCAGAAAAGTGCAATGTGATATTCCAGTATAGACAGGTGGTGCATAGGCAGGACAACAAATATACTGCAGTGTTATAAGAGTAGCATAAATATGGCTATGTAATATGAACAATGTATGACATGTATTACATATGTATTACAGGTTTAGTTTTAACATAGCACTGTCCCAAATTGTGCAGATTTAAAATGCAACTAAAATCAAATAAATAAATTCATGTATAAATACAAATGTTTTTGTGTGTGTGTGTGTGTGTGTGTGTGTGTGTGTGTGTGTGTGTGTGTGTGTGTGTGTGTGTGTGTGTGTGGTTTATTGGACGAGCAGTGATGAACCCCAAATAGATTTTTCCCTTGCATACAGTAAATAGTCATGTTGTTGCTGAGGGCCTGAGTTGACGCTGTCAGCTCCCCCTGATTGGCTGGAGCTTGCTATGACTCGTCGTGCGTTTGGCCAATACGGTTTGCTCGGGTTCCGCTCCTTTTTTTTTTTCTTCTCCCCCCACCCTAAATAAATTGCCTGGAGAAATTGAACAAAAAATTAGAGAAAGGGAGAGAGCCTTTCATCTAATTGAGCGGCTCATATTGGCTGTGGTGGGAAGATAAGCTCCTCTCTCTCTCAGCAGCTATTAAGCTCACTGTATGTTAGCCAGTTTCTGCTGCTTTTCACTTTGGCTTGATTTTTCTAAGCTGTCACCTTTGTGCTCTCAGTGTTAGTGAGGTGTAGGTTTCTTCAATGTGTAGCTAACAGTTCTCTCTCTCTGTGTGTGTGTGTGTGTGTGTGTGTGTGTGTGTGTGTTTTTCCCTGGTCTCCATTTTGCAGTGCTGTCCATGTGTGCTGGTACAGCAGCTTGTCAGACACATCTGCGACAGACAACGATCAACACACACATACACACACACACACACACACACACACACACACACACACACACACATATACACACACACACAAACATTTTCTTCAGTTCATTAGCTTTGTTTACACATTTGTTTCCCCCTCCTACACTTGTGATCACAGATATATCGTTTTCCATAGGGCAGAGACCGCGTATCTCCATATTTCCTCATTTGAACTTTTTTCTTCATAAATCAATGCTATTGGTCAAGCTTTATGTGTGTCTGTGGGTTTTACAATTATTTAATAAGTGACGAGGACATTTCATCTGACTTCGTCTGAGGTAAATGGTTCAATAAAACGTTTTTGAAATTAGCCTTCTTTCATTTCCTACAAAAAACTATGATTGTAACCATGAAATAAAAAAATTATAATAATAATATTTAAAAAAAAAAAAATATATATATATATATAATCTTTAATTCTTCCTTTTCTTGAAAAAGCAATTAATAATTGGATGAGACTGTGAAAAGTAGTGTGTAATTACACACTTGCACTTACTAACAAATGTAAGGATACATTTTCAAAATGTATGTGTTGTCTTCGGCATGTGTGAGCGGCCGACATTCAGTAAGTGTGTCAGGCATCAATTAATGTGTCCCAACATATGTTCTAATTGACATTGTGGATAAAGCTCTGCTTGGATAAATCTTGCCGTCTGATTCTTGGGGTGTAGACGTTCCTTCCTGATTACATTGTGTCTTCCAGTGCCTTGATCCCTTTAGCCCACAAACCAGGATTACATTCCCACAATGTAATGCGGGTTGGGCGGCCTGGGGGTCACAATGCAACACCCAAATGTGGGTATATTGGAGGAGGGTGGGGGTGTGTGTGGGGGTGGGGGTGGGGGTGGGGGGGGGGGAGCAATCAAGTGATGGTTTACTGGCAATTTGTTAATCTTCTCTGAATAAGAGTGAGGGAAGAGAGAGACCAGTAAAAGGTTCGCTCTGTCTAGGCTGCTGCTGCTCTGGCTCACTGCCTCTTTCAGTCCAAGGCAGCCATTTTGTGTCCGTCAGTCTGTGTTGCTACAGTAGAACAGCGCTGGTTCTCAGTTAACATTGAAAAGATGATTCCTAACCAAGGTTTTTTTTTTTTTTTTTTTGAGCTCAGAAAGAGAACATTTCGAACTTTGAATTATTAATGGGGTGGAGGCCCTTTAGATAGCCCGCTGTAAAGTAAAAGCACAAAGTGCAGCTGAATGCTTGGGTAGTATCAGTCTAGTTTCACACACACACACACACACACACACACACACACACACACACACACACACACACATGCCTATCCTCTTCAGAGACTGGCCATCAGCTACCATCCTTGTACTGAAGCTCAAATAGTTCCTTATCCGTGTGACAATGGGGACGCTGTAGTGTGCGCATGTAGGGCCTGAGCAAACACACCGTCTATGTACAGTAAGTGATCATTCGGCCCATTCAGAGAGGCCCCATAATGGCCAGCTTCTTCCAGCCTTGTTTGCTCTGTGTTTTGTGGCTTTGGCGTCTGGCAGATGGGCCATCAGGGATTATACCTACTAATGAAGAGGGGTGGAGGATGGAGGGTGGAGGGTGGAGGGTGGAGGGGTGGGCGGGGGTGAAGGTTTATTATAGTTATAGTTTATTGTGATTTATGGGATGTTTCCCGTATAGTTCCTAGTGTTTGTGATACAGATTGCTTTGTTGTGAAACTCTGAAGGGAGTTGCAGAGAAATTAGTACTACTCTCATTAGCTTGCTTATGGCAGCATTAGCAAATCTCCACATATCATTCCCAAATTTCCACTAACACAACATGGAAACACAAAAATAATTCGGAATTCATGCTACATGAGACAAAGTTTCAGAGCTTCTTGGTCTACTTTATATTTGCATGTACCTAGGCTGGGACAGTTCTCTATTTTCTACAACATAATACATCCTATGTTAGTGTTTCTTTTCTTTTTTTCTTTTTCTTGGGGGGGGGGGCCCATAGACCTGGACTGGACAGAGATGCACAATGACCAGCCCTTCCAGCGTGATTGAACAAGGCATATGTCCAGACAGGATGGCCTAATCCCTGACACCCCCAAAGCCTATACACAACACACTCGCACACACGCACTCCACCCCTCCCTTTCCACCCTTAACATATGGAGATGGGAGGAATTAGCGCAGTGGAAGAAAATAAATGAGTTAAAGCGGCCAACAGCTTAGATGCCACAGTATTTGTTCCTGGGTGACCCTTCTGTGAGTGACGCACTCGTGGAGTAAAGCCTGTTCCCCTTTGTTTTGTTCTTGCCACTTAACAGCAAAGTAACAACTAAAACTGTTCTTGTTCACAAGCACTCAATAGGCATTTATTAGGCAGTGATTAGGGATGAGCACAGGCAGAGAAGCGTGGTGTGCACAATGTTCGGGACCAAACCTCCCACAAAGCCACTGCCTGACCCCAACGGGCTCCTTGTGTGACCCCACCAACAGTCCCCACACCAGATTCAGCCCAGATCTTGTTAAATAGGATTAAGCTGGCTACCTGCCATTCAGTGGCTTGGACAGGACTTCTTATCTCCTGTCTTCAGGTGGCTGCCAGGAACAACATAAAGCCCAGCGACCTACATTAAACAATGTGCCACATGCAGGTTCTGTACTGGGGCCTGTAGCTTAGGTATTGTCTCCCCAATGCTAATTTCCATGGCTAAGTGTAAGTTACTAGGTCAATTACGCAGCTAATCGGGATCTCATGACTGGCCTAATGCTAAAAGAAATTCAGGCTCAAGCCAGTTAAATGTTTTGATGCAGGCCATGGTCAGTCAAGTGCCTATCTGTGTGTGTAAGTGTATGTGTGTGGACACGTTTCTGTCTTGTATAGGTGTTTGTCCAAGCAAGCAGATGTGTTGCATTTTATTCCACAAGGTTTGTCTATGGATATAGCAGGACGGGGCCCTGATAGATACTAGAGAGTACAGTGGAGTCCGTCTCCTGGAGAACACGTGACATGTCTCGAGTGCCCTCCCATACTCTCCCTCGAAGCAGGGACACCAATTCAGTGGCGTAAGAGGCTTTGTAGCCAAATCCCCCGTTGATCTCCATAAAGTTTGTGTCTTACAATTAAGTACAGATGGTTTGCAGCTGGTTGTAAGGCTAGTAAATAACTCGGGGCCTCTATTTTCGCCAGGGATTTGGTGGGGGTAATCCCTCTCTTTGACAGTTTACCAGATTCAAATCAGTCTGGGCTTTGCTTTCCTTCCTCCACTTCTTCAACCTCTTTTTTTCTTCTTTCTCTCTCTTCCTATCCCCCCCTCACTCCATCAAAAGCTCCTTATCCTCGTTTGAATATGCGATCATTTAGCGGGATAACATGACTGTATCTAAGAACAGAGACGTGGGTGATGCAAGAATATCACTTAATTACCCCTTAAAACCCCATTCAATCTGAAAAGTCCGTAGTGTAGGTTGGAATCAAAAGTTTAAGGGACTATAGACATGTTGAGAAACAGGAAGATTAGTAACTAATAATAATCCCATGAAATAAATAAACAAATTACAAGCTGCCACGCTGTATGTTCATATAAATAAAAATTATATTACATTACATTTTACTGTTTTTAATGATCAGAGGGTCTATAAAGCAAACTCCATTTTATAAACTGGTAATCACCACTAGGGCTGAACGATATGGGAACATATTCAAATTGGGATTTATCTATAGACCAGTATTGCGATCGCGATTTTGCATGTGATTTTTTTTCCTTAATTCATTCTGTACTATTCACTATATACAAGAATTAAATCATTCTACAGAATGACCAACACAACATTGGATACATTCAACATATTAAGTGCTCTTTCTTGCAGGCCAGGCCTACATGTTATGATGAAATGAGAGGAACTGACGTACAAATTGATATGAATAAATAGTTTTTATTTAGCTATTGAATTGTAAAAACCTTCAATCACAGAAGAATGCTATAACTTGTGATTTCAAGCCTTGTAAACATGTAATACAATCATCATGACTTAACTTAAATTTGAAAAAGGAACAACAAAGTGCTGCAGAACGACAGGCCTGGTGTGAACATTAATAGATGAAAAATAAATATGAATCTTACTGATCTCCAGTCAGTTACAGTAACAAATCACAGAAACTAAAGTGCACACAGACCATGGTGTGAACATATTTAGATCGCTAAAAGCCCTGTGGTTGGCCTTGTTTTGTTTTATTATCACAGCTTTTGAGATTTCAAAATTGTGTTCTATTACATTGCGATGTCGGTGACATTCTTTCCTGCTATTGTTGTGTGGCTGTAGTTAGTCTATTCAACATGTTGGCTGTCACTGTTCGCGCTGACTATCTAATACTGTTTCTTCTAAAGAAGCCAGGCGCCACTGTTAACAGAAACCCATCCATCCATCTTCGTCCGCTTATCCGTTAAGAGAAACCTAAAATGTATATTTACACAGATGTGTTTCCCCCCCCCGAGAAAGGCCGACCAGTTACCCAGTGTTTATAATAATGAATGGTTGAATTAACTGGTTACAGATTTATTATAATAGATTAAGACATCCTTGGGTCACGGTGTATCACTGGTAGGAAAGAAAACAGGTTTTTATATAAGTACCGTACTCTTATACTTTGAACACTGATATCTACTGAAACAAATCGCAGCACAATAGTCGACAGTGACATTATCAGTATTGCTTAAAACTCCACCATATCTTCATAGCTCATATAATGCATGTCAATGTGCATATAGGACCCCTGTTAAGCAGATCTCTCTCCTGGGACAGTGAGGAAGGCAAAGCCTAATGAGGACATAGTTAACGGCTCTCACACAGCCTGAGAGAGCTGTGATCATCGCATGGTAAAAAGCAAACGCTCCCTAGGAAACCGCTTGACCCTGCTACTCCTTGTTTCCCCATCCTGCCATTCCTATTATTCAAATATATTTATATCATTATTTATCTGCTGTTAGAGGAAGGAGCCAGCACAGCAACACCTCATCTGCATAAGACAGTAGCTAACTGCCCTGGTAGCGCCTCGGGATACGAACAGATGGGAGTGTTTAGCAAGCTTACCCACCTACCCCTCCCATCCAAAACACACATTTACTAGAACCCACACACACACACACACACACATCCTCCACCTTCTTTTCCCCACCTCTCCTCTACGCTTCTTCTCCCTGTGCACCCCTACCACTCGCTACCCCCTGCCAAATGTTCAGTTAACCTGTCAGTTCTCATAGCCCCAAAAATTCGACATGCCATATGCCTCGCTCTGACTTCTAACCCTCCACCGCCGCCCTTTCCCGTCTCCTTCATGGTGACATGAAAGTCCCCCTTTGAAACGCGAGGATGTCTCTCCTCCGCTGTTTGATTCCCAACGCCTGGCTGAGATCACAGCGATTGCGAGCGTCGTTTGTCGTGTATAATAAAAGCAGTCACTTAGCGTTACGCGACACAGTGGGAGCGCATTCATACCACAGCGGCATCGATGAGACGTCTGATGATCCACCTGGGTGAGAAGACAAATAACTCACGATGTGCCATCCTCGCTTTGTAAAACGTTTTGTCGTGAAAGGGAAGCGCGATTGATGCGTGCAATGTCCAACACACAGAGCTCATGTGGTCATATCAGCTGGTTGAGGGCTGAATGTAAGTTTTATTTTACTTTAACACCACACACAAAACATACAAATTGCAACATAACAAATCCCCCCAGCCCGCCTCCGTCATCACCACCCACCCAGACAAAAATCACGAAAAGATGAAACAGCAACTACAATATTAAAGACCACACAACAAAATAATAACAGAATAGACAATGAATGACAACACCATACACGTCGCTCCACAGCACAAAGGTACCTAAGAGCGAGGGATGAATTTAAACGATTGACTGATTGTTAAAACTGGTGTACAATAAATCCATGCATCCGAAAAGCTTGTCCTGTGTTACACCATCCAATAAGAGTCTCTTCTGTGAGCCTTGGCAGTCCTGCCTGTCCAGGGCATTTGCCCTTGCACAGAGGGCAGCTCCCAGCAGGCCTGGCCATAGTGACAGTTTGTTGTTGTTTATAAGGTCATCCCCACCACAGGGGGCAGCATATTCATTACACCCGCCCCATGGCTCTGTTTGTCTTTGGCAGTCTGTTTCTCTGTGGGCTCCTGTCATAAGGTCAGAGGGTACTTACTATCATCCTCCTCTTGTCTTCACTCCAGGCCAACAAAGTCAGAACGCCTCTGGTAAGAGTTTACGAATTAATTGCCCTTATCTAAGCAAAAAAAAAATGGCAAGTGTACATGAGAGGTAAGGAAAAAATCTGCAATCAAATTGTCCGGCATGCAGAAGATTTGCATTGATTATTTAAATTAAAGCTGCAGCGATTAGTCGACTATTTGATTACTAGATCGATAAATGAATCGGCTTCTATTTTGAAAATCGGTTAATCATTTAAAGTGGCACTATGTGACTTTTGAAGGAAAAAATAACACACTCAACACACGTTGAATTAATAAGCAACAAAACTCGGTTCAGTGCACTCTGCTGCTACAGACTCACTTGGTACTCACCAGTAACTTATCATGGCTAATATTAGCTAATGTTAGCAAAGTTTAGGTAGATATTTCTGTGTAAGTGACATTACGGAGAGGGTTTGGTGACATGATGACTCTTCTCTACTTGTGCTAGTGTTACACTATGTTTTAATATTTAACATTATCCAACAATTGTCACTTGGCCACAGTGGCTGCTGTTCAGCAAAAGTTACAAAGACTTGCTTCAAAGAGAGACTATAGTATGTAACTTTTGTTAGAGCAACCACCGTAGCCACAAGTGACATTAGTAGACAAATGTCACCATAAGCTGCTAGATATATCAGACTAAGTGCATTTAAGGTTAAATTCAACTTTTCATTTGTAAGAGGAATAATGTGTTATTTCTTCTTTCAAAAGCTACTTAGGCACGCTTTAAGTTATTTCTCAAGCAAAAATGCAAAACATTTGATGTTTCCAGGCTCTCAGATGTGAGAAATTGTTTTTTCTTGTATTAACATATAGTTATCTGAATATCTTTGAATTTTGGCTTGTTAGTGAGACAAAACAAGACATTTGATGATGCCACCGTGGGTTCCAGGAAAACGTGAAAAAAATGTCATGGTTTTCTGATGTTTTATAGAATAAACAATGAATTAATTGAGAAAGTAATCAGCAGATTAGTTGAATATGAAAATAAACATTTGTTGCAGCCCTAATTGAAATTCTTTACAATCAAAAGTATGACAAAATGTGCGCAAGTGTGGAGTATATTTTATCATTTGTAATGCTCAAATCCAGCAGTTGAGTCCCAACAATTAACATTTATCAGCGGTACATTTCAGTCCGAGAATCACCTATATAACACCAATAGTCTGTGTGGTGTTCTGAAAGAAAGAGAAAGAGAGAGAGAAACAGAAACATAGAGTAAGGAAGTGTCTGGGAGTGGGAGCAGCAAGCTAAGTGAGGTTGTTAGGAGGAAGCGCTGACAGTCCAATCCAGCACAGCGACCATTCAAAAGACAGCTCCTTTTGTTTCTGCCTCCCTTTCTTCTGCCAGGGTAGAAAGAGAGGTTGAATCTCTCTGCGCAGTAACCCACTGACACCTCCCTCTGATCTGCCTCCTGCACTCTACCTCCTCCACCCCAACGCCACCACCACCCTCCCTCTACTACATCCCTTCACCAGCACTCTCCTCTCCCTAGCTCTCCCCCCCTATGCATATGCCATTGCCTAAGAGTCACTCTCCTGGTTGCCACAGTAACCAGCTCACCTCTCTCTCTCTCTCTCTCTCGCTCTCTCTCTCCCTCTCTCTCCCTCTCACAATGCACCTAAACAGGAGAATCTGTCTCAGTCTGTCAGAGACAGAGAGATGGGAAATTGGGCATATTTCAGAAAGAATGCTGTTGCACAATTGTCCTTTCCTTTCTACAATTCTTATCTATGCACGCACCACAGAGCAGACAAGGCAAGGCGAGAGAAAAAGAACGAGGGGGGAAAAACGGGAGGGAATAAAGACATGAAATAAAAGAGAATTCTGACTAAGAGTACCCGGGAGACTACATGTGTACAAACCAAACGGTCCTAGAATGACAACCTTTTTTTGTTTTTTTTACCCTCTTACATTTACAGCACCATTAGCACCCCTGCTAAGCAGCATTCTCCACCTGCTCCAGCCATATCTCCCCATCCCCCTCCTCCATATCAGTCCTCCCACCTCCTTCATCCCCCTCTCCTCTGCCTTGTCGTCTGTGAGTGGCACTCAGGTGGTGGTGGTGGGTCTGCCCATATAGCGTCATCCCTTAGACGAGTCATTCAGCACCTGAGTCTGTCCGTCTGTCTGTGTCTGTGTCTGTGTCTGTGTCTGTGTCTGTGTGTGTCTGCCTAACTGTCTGTCTGTGTCTGCCTGCCTGTCTGCCTAACTGTCTGTTTGTCTGTCTGTGTCTGTCTGTCATCCCTCTGTCTCTAAATGTGCCCAATGCAGTGCCCAATTACACCCTCATTACCTCCTAATTAGCCTGGACACAACAGCAACTGGTAGCACAATCACAAAGAGAGCCGAATGTAAATCAGTTACATTCGTTCTGACGTTATTTGTGGGCCTTTTTTTCTTTTTTTCACTGGGTGGTGGCATGTTAAATGCTCCCCCGGTGAGTGTAGTAATTTAGAGCAATATGGTAATAGGGGTGCTGATGGCTATTTCTCCTCTCACCAGACGCTGGTTTTGTCCTTTCATTTGCTGTTGTGGAGCTAAATTACATTGAAGGTTTAATTGGCTATTTTAGATCACGGGCATCACAGTTGATGAATTATAAAAATCAGCTCAGTGATCATTGATAATCACTTTTCAGAGCATGCATCATAAATTAGACCATCATTGGCTCATGCTGTTTTATTCCTATAAGCTAAGTAAGAATAGCAGGGCACACTTGCTCTTAAAGGCACGATCTGTGTGCTATCACTGCCAAGCTCAGACAATCTTCTCAACTGATCACAGTTTATAGTGTATACACAGTATATTAGATGTAAAATAAATAAATACAAATACAATAGACTGCACACAGCTCAGAGGAAACGTATTCTAATGCCTTGTTGTGCTTTTTAAATGAGATTGAGTTGCTAGTTTCGGATCACCCTAACTGATGGCCATTGGCGTAAAGAATCTGCTTCGCCAATCTGCAAGGCAGGATGTGATTCTGTGTTCCATGGAAAGTAAGATGTCCATCTAGAGCTGAGCGATATGGAAAAAATATTATTTTTGACCTAATACATTGTTGTCGATATTGAAGGATTGACTATTGGCGCTTTCACAAAATATTAACACAAGTTTTGATACACAATCCCCAATAATGTGGATACAATGACTAATGGCTTACAGCAAATAATAGAACAGCTAGAACAGTCTGGTAAGTTAAAAAATGCCATCACTTTACTGTAATGCAGCCTTTAAAACCAGGAAAAGACAACACGTGTGTCATATGTGACGATATCTAGCCTCATGTATTGATGTCGATTCGATATAATATCGATATATTGGCCAGCCCTAAGTCCATCACATCTTGTACTATGATGTATATATTCATTTGGTGTGTGGAATGTTTTTAGCTATGCAGCCTCCATCCAGTCGCCACATCCCTCTCTTTCAAACAAGTCTTCCAAATAAAACAACACAAATGCCCTCTAAAATGACAACGTTGTTGTCTGACGAACCTGTCAGCAGGACGACATCACTTGTCAGTGTCTTCTAAGAAAACTGTAACAAATTTCAGTTTTTTGTTTCATGAAATTCTGATCTGACACTGCAATGGTTCTATTCACTGTAACAAATAGACAGTATAATTGAAAAAAGATGATCCATTCAGTGTCACAGCTGCACCTGCCTATGCTTGTCTTTGTCTCTCTCTTTGGCTACCTGCGTGTTCCTGTTGTCTCAGAACACCTTCCTGATTTGGTCCAGTTTCTTTCCAAGCGCGCTGATGTGAACAAAGTGTAGCCACTCTGCCCACACACCAATGCTTTAATTGCACAGTTGATCTTTTGCCAAACACCACTCTCCTCCTCGATGAAGGCTGCACACATTAATGGGGCTGAAAAAAAAAATAGCCACGGAAGAATCACCTGCTGCTGGATTCAATTATCCTTCATCTTGTCCTGTTGGTTCCACTGTTTTTCCTTTTTGGATACAAAATCCTGGTGTGCCAAGCCTCAAACTGAAAATACAGACACCTATCCTATCCTGTCATATGAGTGTTTCTGTTGTGTTCCGTAAACAACCATTGATGTGGTCCGTCACTGGTTTTACTGCCAAGTCTTCCAACTGTTACAGAATCAGCTCCTCATTAAGGTCCTTTCCTATGTTTAGTCGTCTCTAATGGTTATATCCAGACACATCCAGCCAAAGTCCATGTAGTAGTGGACTTGCCTACTGTAGATCAAAAGCAACAGTGTGGTTTCAGAAACAGTGTTGCAAGGAATTGGGATTTCTCCTAACCCAACTCATTTACAATTGCAGTAGCTGTTACATTAGACCTGTTACATTAAGATTTAGAATAATGCCATTTTTAGCCATAGTAGCTATAAGGATGTTGGTCTATTGGTCTGCCAGACAACATCTTTGGTCAAGACTGAAATATCTACTCAGCTACTGTGGTGGATGCATGGTCATGACAGACATTCATGCTTTCTGAGGATAAAAAAAATCCTAATGACTTTTTGATCCCCCTGACATCTATCACCACCAGCGGGTGTCTCAGGAACTACTTGAAACATTGTCATAAAATGTAGTACAAATATCCATGGTGCTTAGACAATGTGTCCTAATAGCTTATGTGATCCCCTGACTTTTCAAATAGTGCCACCATCAGGCCAAACTAACTTTCGCTTACCTGTATTCAATGAAAGGTATTTCTACATCTACAAGATTGACTGGCACACATTTTGGAACATACTTCCATTGTCCCCGGAGCATTAATACTAAAGACGTTGGCTATCCCTTCACGTTTTCACTAGTGCAACCAGCAGCATGTCAACAGTCAATTTTACTTTATTACTTTTGTTTACGACCAAATACCTAAACTAATGACACTTAGCATCAGGATATTACCATGTCATTGTGAGCATGTTAGCGTGCTGATATTAGCATTTAGCTCAAGCACGGCTGTCAGAGCTGCTAGCGCGGCTGCAGACTTTTAGTCTTGTTAAGGTGTTAGCACCAGAGTGAACACTGGTTTATGTTGCAATTAATTCTCTGAAACAGTGATCCTTCTCTTAAGTGTCCATCTATCCATCTATCCATCCATCCATCCATCCATCCATCCATCCATCCAGCCATCCGTCAGTCTTTTCCCTCCTTCCTCCAGCCATGCAGGCTGGTGTCTGGTGTTTATGGTCTTCGTCAGCAGGCAGGGCTGTTTAACGAGGGCAGGGGGACACCGTGGCACTAATTGCTGTGTGTGATTTATACCAGGCTGGGACCAGGCAGGAACACAGGCAGATGATGGCACTCTGAGAGCATCTGCTTTGCCCAATATTTACTTAACCCCTCGGCTGGCGGGCCTGGCAGTAGTGCCACTGACGATGGGTCTGTGGGGAGCCATTTCACTGCTCAGTATTATGTGTAGCAGCAGGGTTGGGACCATGTTTGGGGACAGGCTCAAAGTGGGAGTGTATGGGAAGGTAGATTGGAGCAATTAGTGGGAAGGATGTGATTGGTCCCCTGACAGTTTGTCTATCAAGGAGGAATTGTTGCTAGATGTAATCAAAACCTATTTTCAAAGTAGTAGGATTTATGTTTTTATAAAAACAATTTGGTAACTGCGTTTCAAAACAAAAGCCAAAGCAATAGCTCATCACAGGGCTGAAGTGAGCTATTGCTTTTATAAATCGGGCACATGAAGTGTGGCAATATGAAAGTCTCATTCCAATCTAAATAGATTTTTTATTAATAAATAACCATGTTCACAATAAAATAGGCCCTGTTGGGCTGGGTGCCTGCACATACCAAGGCAGTGGCTACAATATGAAAGGTAGCACAGGTACCTAGCCTACACTAGCAACTAGCTTTTGCTTAACCCTAAAGAAAAGCGCACAATAACACTAACTATTCCAGACACTAACCAGCAACGAAGCGATCAAGGCAGCGGTAGAACAGCAACTCCCGTTTTCTGCGAAGTAAAATTACTGTTTTTGTCAATGGAGTCTGGTCAGCTTCAGTTCCCTGTCATAAAGGAATATATTCTAAATATAGCGTACACTTAAAGAAATACTTTAAACCAGATTTTGAACCAGCTCTTTGTCATGTGTGCGAATAAATGGCTTCCCTTCGTGGCACCAGTTATCAGTTCGTAAGTCGTAACGTTTTTGTTTTTTCAGTGCGGACTGATACTTATTGTCCAAAGGAATTAAGACGTCATAGCCATTGAATATAAATATTATATCATGGCTATGAACCAATCCGATTGCTTGATTTGAGCTTTCCGTTTAATAAATAGCAAAATAAAAACCGAAATATATAACAACAGGATTTCAACACAAAATTGTTTTCTGCATGGATGAACAGAGGAGCCCTTAATGGTGATTAGTAGCGGATTGACTGTGCTCCTATATTGAGCAGCTTGATTTGTACAGTGCTCACTCTTGTGTCATGTGTTAGCAGGGATAGACACTTCCATCCCACGCCTGTCTGCCTGGCTCATCTGGAGCGATAGTCTGAGACATCGCGGGGCTTGCATCCGCAACTCAATTAGTCACACCTCAAATAAATTAGCAGCGGATGCACTTTAGCACCTTTTGCTGTAATAGATCAGTTGAAGGCCTTAAATAGTATCTAAATATCCACACCCTGTGTGAGCTTAATGATCACATTTCCACTGTAGAGAAACAAACAAACACTGGCTCACGTTCAGTCCACGAACAGCCACATGAAAGACCAAGACGATGGAAGGGTGGAAAATAAAAGAAGGGGAGCGTGATTCTGTCTCCACAGCAACATTGATTGGTATTCTTCAGGTGGAGCAGCTGTCAAGCGTCCTGAACACTGCAAGCTAATGCTGTACAGGGAGAGAGTGTGTGTGTGTGGGGAGGAAAACACCAAGGAAAAGGCAAGAGATTAAAAGCAAGGAGACAACAAGAAAGAAGGAGATAGGAAGATGAAATTGAAAAGCCATGATATAAAGGGAAGGAGAGTAATATTTTATTGTGATTTTGAGCCATTATAGTAAAGGAGAATGAATGAATTTCATTACATGGTAGTCAAGTCGTCCAGTAAAAGAGGGGCGTGTGTCTCCATTCATCTCCTCTGGAGGTGTAAATGGGATAAACGGTGTGTGGAGTCAGGTTGTCTTCTTATAAGACTTCTTATATTGCTGATGTTAGTCAGCTGATATGCCTTCAGTTTGGTTCATGCTCTTATAATGTAGTTAAAATTATGATTTAATTGCATATATTTTCTTTTCTTTTACAATTTCACTGTAGTTGCCTGAAGCCCTTGGCCTAAATTTACTGTAATGTGAATTTGTATTAGATGCCACTCAATATTTGTACACTTTGTCTTTTTCTTTGACATGAAAATGTCCAAATTGAAAATAACAAAACATTGTGTCCTCAGCTTTTCTTAAGCTGTGCTCAGACCAAAATAAAAAAGCGATCCGGCGAGTTGTCGCAGGGTTGTGCGGCGGTGGGAGTGTCACTTTACAGACGTCCTGTTGTGTTTATTTAACCCCCCAATGTAGCACAAGTAAACGTTATATTTCACAATCAGATCACAATCGACCGCCTGATCATTTATAGATCTCGACGTATCCGACCGCACTTGAAGGCAGCTTTAGATCACAGCAGTTCGGTGCTTGTGTTTAGTTCTTTACCCTCACAATGTTTTAAAACGCTCTTGTGGCAGAGATAGAGGCAGTGATGTTTCCTGTTTCCTGTATGGGACTCTCACACCGCCCTCAAACCACAACGTTGAGTCAGTAGCAATTTTTCACAGCCTAAACACACTACCCCTATTCAACATGAATGGAAAGACCTGCTTTTTTGCTTTTGTGAATGAAGCCTTAGTCCAAAACCCGTTGGTGTCTTAAGGGGTTTTTACACTAGACGCATCCAAGGTGCCGATTAATGGCACACGAGGTCGCACAAAGCTCTTTTTTTTTTCAGCAGCACGTGACAAAGCGAAAACAGGAGGCCTGAATGAGTTCGCCCACAACCGGATGTCAGGACTCTCAGAGTGACTGCACGTCTCTCTGGTAAACATACCGGGTTAAGATGAGTTCTTTTATGTGAATGAAAGGCTCGATCTGACGAAGTAGGTCAGTGAATCAAATCAAAGCATTGACAGCAATGCTGCTGCCAGTTCTGCCGTTGTTTACCTTTTTCTTCTTCTTGTAGTCCGTAGAAAGAGCAACGTCGGTAGCCTTTGCTCATTAGCGCCACCGCTGTTCAGGAGAAGACTGCAGCTAGTATCGCGACCACCAGCGCAGGTATAAATACTCACGGCGATCTCATGATGTCACATTTGTACGCGCCAGCTGGGCTGCGTCTAGTGTTCAAGGTGCTTTAATCTACCTTTTAATCTTTTCCTCTAATGTGCACCAGATCTTAGTATAGTGTGAGTGTGCAGTTCCTTCTAAATATCCAGCTGGACTAATAAATGAATGAAGGTCTCAGTGAAACCACCTTGTAATCTAAAGTAATCAAAGTTGGTCCAAAGCCAGTCCTGCTGAGAGAGGAGTGTCTACTCGCAGGCCTTTTATCTGTGCATATGGAGAACACGTTTTATTTGTGGACTTTCCAGAAGATTCATAATGTGTTGTCTGTAAGGAGTTTATCAGTTTGCATCATCAACCATAATTACTCCAACATGTAAATGCAATTATGTCTCAGCAGATCATCATAAATATTGAATGTTTTGCAGCTACAGGTTTTGTCTTCATTAATCAGAAACAGCTGGTAGGTAAACCAGGCAGCAGTTTGTATAAACAATATAATAAGCTTGATAATCAGCTGTTTTGAGATGGAGATGCTCATTTAATCTCTCTCCTCCTTGTCTCTGTCTTGCTTTCTCACTTTTTTTCTGAGTACTAGAAAAATATGTACATTGGTTTGATGAAATAAGCTTACACAGACAAGCGTGCACGTGTGAACTGTGAAGCACTAAATCATTTAGTCCTTCAGTCTATATTGCAGCTGTGCATTTCAAAATGAGCTTTTACCTGTGTAAAATATTGTTGATATTTTTTTATATTTATATGTTGTTGGGGTTTTGGGGTAGTCATATATAACCACAAGGGGAAAATTGAAAAATATTATTATTACGTCTATATTTTAAGGGGTTGGTGAGAGGAAATTAGATTTAAGGTGTCTGTGTGTGAGTCAGCCAAAGGGTTTGTGTTTATCATGATTTGCCGGTAGTGGGATGTAATTACACTAAAGTACATTTACTCAAGTACTATCATTAATTACAGTTGTAGCTGTAGTTGTACTTTACTTGAGTATTAAAATTTCCAGTCGTCTTTGGCGGTACTAAGCTCCGGACGCAGCGACGCAAAATGGACTCTGGGGGAGAATGTTGTTTTGGTGAAACATTTGCACCCCGCAAAAGAAAACGCCACATTAGGGCTGGGCAATATATCGATATTATATCGGCATCGATAATGAGGCTAGATATTGTATTACATTTTGGATATTGTAATATCGTGCTACGACACAAGTGTTGTATTTTCCTGGTTTTAAACGCTGCATTACAGTAAAGTGATGTACTTTTCTGAACTTACCAGACCACGGGTTCTAGCTGTTTTATTGTTTGCCTTTACCCACTTAAGTCATTGTATCCCCATTATTGGTGATTATTTGTCAAAGCTCTCATTGATTGTGTTAATATTTTTGTGAGGGCACCAATTGCCAGCCCTACAATATCGTTACAATATCAACATTGATGTATTCGGTCAGAAATATTGTGATATTTGATTTTCTCATTATCACCCAGCTCTACGCCACATACAATATTAAATTAAATTAACTGTTCACACAATACAGTAAGGTGAGCTATTTAAATTAGCTGGATACATTGTTAAACGTCATTAGCTCTTACCAGTGTATTGCCGTGGGTACGTCGTCTACAGCAATCCCACCAATCGCTCCCAAAGCGTCCCAGTTAGGGAGTAAAGGCCGAAAACCTATTCTTTGTAAATCATTCCCTGCACCATCCAATTTTTTTTTAAACTTGCCATTTTCAGCGTGTTGCTTGTCATTTGAAGTTTGTTGTTGTTTTCGAAAACAATAACGACAACCCACAGAGAGCCAATGATCAGAATGTCAGGAAATGATCCTGGAAATGTGCATCTGTTGATCCAGACTAGTGATTTATATATTGTATGTATTAATAAATGACAATAGTTGAATAATGCACCGGGATATTGGGATCAGGATAATGCCACTTGATTCCAGAAAATCCTTTTAAACAAGCTGATTAGCATTCAAGGTTAGTAAAATGATGTCGCTCCATTGTCAGAATTTTATGAACAAACTGACGGACTGAATGCTAAATGTCATGTTCAGATGTAGTTTGTGTGATGTTGTGGATGGAGGCTGTAGCCCCGGGCCATGATCAGACAGGGTGACTCATTAGAGAGCTGCACTCTGTCTCTTCACTTCCTTCTTCACAATCACTATAATGTGGTTTGCACTCTTTTCATTTGTACACTTTCATACCCACAGCATGTCAGAGGGGTTTTAACCTGTCAGGCTTTCTTTTTTTGAATTTTACACTAGTTCCATTAGTAAGTAAAAATACACTTTGAGTCTGTCAGCACTGTGAGTTTAATACAGAGCAGAGGAAGATGGATTTCACAATGTGTGAATGACATTTAATGTTTAATTTAACTCTCTATCTTTGTTTTTATATCTCCTGTCCACTAAGCTTATGCACAGTCCTTACTCTCATTGATTAATCTGTTTTAAGTTATATATGTATATTAAAACAGTTGTGTACATTGGGTAGTTCCAGCTATCGCCTGTTGCTCAGCAGCGGAGTTCAGCACCATGGAGAGCTCCTCTCAATGTGTTCATAAGGAGGTGCACTGGAGTCATCTGCAGTCTGGGCATGGGGTGAGGGGGGTCTGCACAGAAACATTTAATTTTTTTTTTTATCAAGGTCTTTTTATTAAATGTTTTCAGAGTGTACAAGATACGAACAAAATACAAACAATCAAAACTAATCCCAAACATCTAACTCATCTACAACACTTCTAAATAAAAGCAAGTCACTTTATGACTGAAAGAAGAATAAAATAAAATAATAATAATAATAATAATAATAATGAGAACTCAATAACATAGGAATATACAATGTATTATTGGGTTACATTCTTTGCTTCCATTTTCTCTACAAATGTCAAGAAATGCTGCCAGGTAGTATGAAATGTCAAAATCTTCTCTAGTTTAAGATATTGCATAACTTCTCTAATCCACTGAGAATATGAAGGGGGTAGAGGTTATCCCATCTAAAGAGAAAGAGTCACCTGGCCAAACATTTCATTTTGAGTGTTAGTTTTTACATCTTCCCTTTGCAATTTGACTAAAATAGTTCTCTATTTTATATTGGGAAATTGTGGTGCTTTTGAGGTTTCGTTTTGTTGTCTATTGAGCTCAATGATAATAATAAAATACATCACTTGAAATTAACAAAAAGTTCAAAATTAAATCTATATTACATAAATCTATATTTAATAAATTACTCAATTTTTTCTATAACTGCCAATTGGGCAGGGACATTTTTTTCTTAGTCTAGCAATATACACAGTTGTATAAGTGCTACATGAATACAAGGGCTGGGTTACAGTAATCGATTCACTAATTAAAATCAATCTTTTGTTTGAATTAAGTTTGAATGAGCTGTTATTGATTCATAAAATCCCGATATCGAGCTTTTAATATATGCCTTTTTACCGTGAATGTATAAGTAGAAAAGTATGTTAAACAAAAGTTAGGGGGGGACAATGCTTAATGGAAACATTAACCTGGTGCATTATAAAAAGTATTTGAGGGTAACTTCTTGCTTGCACAATTTATGGCTTAAGTTCTCTAAGAGTGTTGTTTATATCCAAGCTAAATTGGTGTTGTTACTGAAATTTCCTTAACCTAATTGACATCGAATTAGAAATATAATCGAATCAGGAGCTTGTGAATCACAATCAAATCAATTTGGTAAATTATTAGCGATACCCAGCACTAATGATTACATTACAGCTTTTACCGGACACACACAAACATGGCAACAGTAAAAATCCTTAGAAATAATTCATCTACCCAAATCCACATCAACGTTAAGACATCTGATCATTACTTGCGAAAACATTCCCCGTACAGACTTCCTTAAGAAACAAAAGCGAGGTCTTTCTTCACAGTGGGGATCAAAGTAGATCTCTGTCAAGCAGTGCACAAAGGATCCCGTCTTGCCACAACTTCCTCCCACTCTCTTTCTCTCACTCCTCTCCACCTTCATCTTTCTCCCGCTGCTCCCTCCATCCCTCCCCTCCTTGGTGTGGCTCCTGAATATTTAATAAGCCTGAATTACTGAGGCCCTCTACCGTAATGACGGGGAAATCAGACAATTAAATCAGAAGGGCTCTGGCTTTAAGTCTCACCTCCCCCAGAGGAGCCAGAGATTATTTAATGTGTCACACTGTTTGATTATCTAATCCTCCTCTTGCCCCCTCTGCTTTACTCACAGAGCGGCATCGCCTGCTCCACTTGCCATCGCAAATTACCATTAAACACCAATGAGCACTGTATTTAAGTCCTTTTCCATAAGCAGGAATGTGGTGCCATGAAGTCCCAAGGGAACGGCACTATGGGAGTAACTCTTTAACACTGTTTAGCATGGGCTTAAAGGGTTGTTTCGTTCTCACTCCGGGAATGTAATTAAACAACCACATTGAGATGTGTACATTTGCATGAAACCCACATTACTTTGCATTGTGTGTGCACAAACATAATTTCCGAGTGTTTCAAGGTTGCAGCTGTTACTTCTCTTCCCCCAGGTGGCACAAAGGGTATTCAATCTTTACCTTTTTGTTTGTCTTCAATCCTGAGCTTTAATCAAGCATGAGCGAGAGGGGAAGCATGTGCGTAAAGAAACAAAACCGTGAGGAAAGATTGTATGGCACTAAGATACCCCTGACCTGCCGCATTGCACTTTGAAGTGAAAAGCTGCAGGGCTGGATACAGGTTCTGATCGGTGTTTCGCTCCCAAAAAACAAAAGGCGGTTGTGTTTGGCTTTGGCGATAAGTAGAATTGTTGTCAGCTTGACTTATCATCTAGACAAAGTGACTGATTGTGATTGAGTAGATAGTAATAGCTTCCTTAATGCCTGCCAGTGCAGCTCGCGCGCACGCACACACACACACACACACACACACACACACACACACACACACACACACAGAGGTCCTCACAGACCGAGTGATGAATATTCATGATTATACAGCTGAGGCTCAACACTGGTTCATTTAGTGTTGGCCAGAGAGAGGCCAATGATAGCATTGTAAACACACAACCATCGGGGGTTTAATAGCTCGACTCCAGTGCTGGCTAATTACGCCGCACACGCAGCCATACACGCGCACACACTGCTGATAGAAACACACAGGCACTGATTCCAAAGCTATTGTGGTGCTGATATGCCTCCTCAGTTGTGACTTCAGCAGACAAACATTTGTCTGGTAGAAAGAAAAGTGCTTGCACAGCTGCCTTCGAAACAGTCTGGGGGAGAATAGAGACATGCTGTCATAGTATGTCAATGTCTGCCAAATAAATCCTGTACAAATAAACCCTATTCGTACACTGTCCATTGTTTGATTCAGTTTCTATTAGATGATATAGAGTTGCATTGCTCTGTGTACACAGCCAGTTGTGTGTCCGCAGTTTGCAGTGGTGGGAGAAGTATTCAGATCCTTAAGTAAAAGTATTAATACCGCACTGTAAAAATACTCTGTTACAAGTAAAAGGCCTGAAAATGTTACCTAAGCAAAAGTATGTAAGTATCATCAGGATAATGTAATTTAAGTATTAAAAGTAAAAGTACTCAAAGGATCCAACCAGTTGTGTGTTTAATGGTCTAATCATCTCAGCTGGACTTGTAGGCCGTTATATTGTTGGGTAGTTTAATTTATAATATAACGTCATATTTTATAAACTGCATGTGTTTTATGTGCAACAATCTTAATTTGTAATGTAACTAGTAACTAAAGCTGTAACAGATGAATGTAGTGGAGTAAAAAGTATAATATTTCTCTCTGAAATGTAGCGGAGTAGAAGTAGAAAGTGGCATGAAAAGAAAATACTCAAATAAAGTACAAGTACCTCTAATGTGTACCTAAGTGCAGTACTTGAGTAAATGTACTCAGTTACATTCCACCACTGACAGTTTCCTGAACTTAGAGCAGTATTTCATCATGCTGAGCTCCACCGATTTTACACCGACAAGTTTACAGATGTTCGTCACTGCAAAGTGAAAAGAACTGGGCAAAGCGAGTTGTTTTGTGGTTAATGTAGGAAGCAGGGTGTGACAAGAAAGCAGAATGTGTGGAATAAAAAAAGATATCACTGGTTCTGCTGCATCGATTTGGATCCATTTTTATTTATTCAGTTTTAACTCGCAGCTGTCACTCTGGCTCTCATATTGGATTGACATTGCAGTGCGTCCCTGGTGTGTCCAAAATGTAGTCTTAAGCAAAGTTTCCCTAAAAAGAACTCCAATTCTGTTGAAGATTGTGGCCTTCAAATGTTAAACCCTACACAGATGAGGCTTTTTCAAACTATCTATCATGTATCATTACTGATTTTTTTATTCATCTCCTTGTATAGTTTTGTAGCGATGCAGGATGTCTTGTAGAACATCACTCTGAAGACGGATAGTATCTAAAATCTCTCCTCCTTTTAACACGACAGAGAATGTGGGGCAACGCTGAGGCCAAGCGCCCCAGGCTTTAAGCTTCCCTGTTGCCTCCTGATTTGAATATCGTTCAACGTCTATTTGCATCTACTTTTAATAGCGGTTTATTCAGTCAAGCAGAAGATGACATCTTTATCTGTGGTTGACATATGAGGCCGTTAGCCTCAGGCTAGCGTGTGTCTGGTTAATGAGCAGAGGGATGCTGCCGCTGATTAGGAGCGGTAATAAAAAATCTCCGCCTTCTTCTCTGACTCGACTCCGTAGCGAGCAGATAGGGTCTAGACCCAGATATGCTGATCAAGTTTGAAGTCCAGGTGTGATGAGGAATTAGGGCAGGTGCTTGGTTTGTGTGTGTGTTTCTGTAGTACTGTATTTGTGTACTCATGGGGCCCCAGTGTACTGCAACCTCTTTATGGAAGGGAGGGAGAGATTTACGGCATCTATGGACAAGGAAAGATTCCAGAAATAATAAACTTTAGCAGGGGAAAAAAGGTAGAAACAACAAAGAAGAACAACAACAGAGGAGATATCCCTCTTCCAGCATGGATAGACATGCAATAGAGGTACTTGTGTACGGAGTATACTGAAATAATAATAGTAATATGATATATTAAAACATTTTAATGGCAATATTATGCAGGTAGACTGTAAATATATAAAGAATAGAAGAAGGACAATACAATACACATTTTGGCACAATTTATTGTTTGTATTAATTAGGGCTGTCAAGTGGTCGGGTTGGTCAGTGGTAGAGCAGGCGCACATATACTGAGAGGTTTATGGCCTGATGCAGAGGTCCAGGGTTTGAGTCCAAGCTCTGATGATTTCCTGCATGTCTTCCCCCTCTCTCTCTCTCCCCCCTTTCTCACCTAGCTGTCCTGTCAAAAATTAAAGGTGGAAAAGCCCCAAAAAATAATCTTTAATTAGGGCTGTCAAAATGAACGTGATAATAATGAGTTAATGCAAATAATTTTTTAACGCCACTGATTCTGATGATGCGCAATTAACACTTGTGCATTCTGTGATTTGGGCCTCGGCCCGTGCCGTAGTTGTGGAAATCAGGAAGCTGTGCGGCAGTAGCATTGTAGATGGCTAGCAGAAACCATGAAGTGCTCTGTGATACCATCCCGGGGAGAAAGAGAAACGAAAAGAAGCAAACCATTCTTGAGCAGAAATGGATACAGAAAAGGGTCTTTTGAAAGGCAAGTTGAGTTTCAAAGCCCTTTCAGATGGTTCTCGCCACGAGACTAAAGGTATTTGTCTGTACTGTACTGTCGATGTACGTTGAGTCTCAAATACCACTTGAGCTTTAAAAACTCCCTTTTCAAGTACATTTAGCACAGGTCACAAATGTGCGATTAAGTTGTGATTAATTGCAAGTTAACTTTGGAAAATCATGTGTGTGTGTGTGTGTGTGTGTGTGTGTATGTGTGTGTGTGTATCCACCTCTCCACCATTTACAGTGCTGGGAATATTGCTTGGTAAGCGAATGGTGGCCCGTGTGTTGCCATGCCAACCCCAGCAGCTGTCAGTGTGCCTCCTGTAAGAATGACAAATGATTTTTATTAGAGGGGCTCTAAATTGGAGGGATCTCCCTCTCCATAGAGATGCTTATCCCAGCCTGATCAAACTGGAGTCACTGTGCCAATATCTCTGACCAGACCTAATTACAACACGGGCCCTCCTGGGCTCATCATACACTCATTATTACTCACAGATTACACACAGGCAATTCTGGCGCCAGTCACTGTGTGACATTTCCATAGTGGGAAACAATGTGGCGTCTCATATGGCGGTATCATGGCTACACTTTCACATAATTAAACAGGTGCAGAGTTTCCATTTTACTAGATGCAAATTCAATTTGACAGTGCATTTCAAGAATACATTTGGTACACTTGTAACCGTTTACATAGGCTAAACCAAATAAAAAATGACTGTTAACCCTTGTTTTTTTTTCATACATTTGTTCTCCTGTATGATCGCCATAACAGAAACAATGTCGGTGAAAATTGTACGAATATTAGCATTTGGTCAAATTAATTACTTTAGTTGCAGAAAATGCAACAGCAACACCTAACTCCACCCAAAACACGTCTTGTTCTATTTGTTAATATTAAACACATTATTAGAGATGTTACAATACCATTTTTTCCTTCCCAATACCAATTTCGACACCTGAATTTGCATATCGGCCGATACCAAGTACCAATCCACTACCAGTGTGTAAAACAAAACAAAAATATTTATTTATATATATATATATACGTGTTATTATTTTTTTCACAGCAGTGTACTACTAAGCCTGTATGGAGGTGATATGATTACTATAATTGTTGCGTGGGGCTGGCTCAGGTTAAAGCCTTTGTGAAATATGAACAAAAACATACAGAAAATGAATTCCATGGAACTTTTTTTATTGTCTAGTTTGACAGTCAGTCATAACCAGGGGCGATTCTAGGATCAGACCTTTAGGGGGAATGCGACACGGATACAGTGCCTTGCAAAAGTGTGTTTGCAATTTGTATTTATTATCAGGATGAATGCAATTTATTGAACAAATGAAAAAAACGACGAAAGTCCCTTTATGGACTACCAAAATCAAATGTAATGATAATGAGGTGTAAAGAATAAATAAATAAAACATTTACTTCCCTTGACTGGGTTACAGGTGCATAGCATTGGCGACAGCGAGACAGGATATTAAACCTGTTTGTAATTGTTTGTCCTCTGTCACTAATAGACAAACTTTTCGAAACGGTCTAAAATCGCCACTGGTCATAACCATAGAAATTATTACATTAAATAAACTACTTCAAAGTATTTTTTTTTACGGGGCTAAATTCGGATTTGAATTGGATCGCTGCATAGACCTGCGTACTTGCCGATACCAATTCCAGCATTTAGGCAATATCAGAGGCATTTCACATACTGGTATCAGTATCGGAACAACTCTACACATTATACACATTTGGCTTCCATGTCTTTTTGGGTTCAAGTTAAAAGACCTTGTTAAGACACATTTTCAAAAGGAACATATTTAAAGTGAAAAGTACGAGCTCCCACTGTACACCCAATCACCCACCACACATTCTGTTTTTCTATTTATTTACCACCTCAATAAGATTTTTTACATGCAGATAGGTGTTGCTTTGTTAGTGTGCAACTGTAATAGCGGCATGCATTATCTATTTTTTTTTTGTTGGTCAAGCTGTATGACTTTGAGTGGCCAAGGTTAGGGTGACACTGTCTCCAGGGAGCACACTCCCCTCACTAATACACTCCAAGACAGTTGCACAGTGGGGACACTGCCAGCAGAGCGATGAGGAAGCAATTTTTATCTGCATTGTTTAGCTGACTCCATGAGTTCCCTGTAAGTGGTGTCCAGACTCTTGGTGTTGATTGTTCAGACGCTTCAAAGTTCTACAGAGTCAGAAGAGTGCAGGTGGAGGTGTTCAAGGTCATAAGAGAAAAATAATCAAGTCTCTTCTCAGTGAACAAATGGAGTTTCTGCTCAGTGAACAAATGTACTGTACATCTGAGCACTGTGTGCCCTAACATTCTCATGTTTTTAACAGCACATTGTTTAGAGCTGCTAAGATTAATCTGTTAGTTGTCAACTATTAAATGAATCTCCAACTAGTTTGAGAATGGGTTAATCGGTTTTAATTCTCTAACTCCAGCTTCTTAAATGTGAATATGTTCTAGTTTCTTCCCTCCTCTGTGACAGTAAACTGAATATCTTTGAGCTGTGGACAAAACAAGACATGTGAGGATGTCATCTTGGGCTTTGGGCAACACTGAGCCACATTTTTCACAATTTTCTGACATTTTATAGACCAGACAACTAATCGATTAATTGAGAAAATAGTGGACTGATTAATCGACAATGAAAATAATAAATGAAAATCGTTAAAGTAATAAACTTAGAGCGTTGGGCTGCATGCAGAGCTGCAAATATATACACAGCTTTCAGTTTAAGTATGTTCTTGTTTGTCACTGTCACAATATCTTTACATCGTGTTAGGCTCAATACTGCTCTTGCAACAGTGTATTGGATTTGAAGAAGACAGCAGAAGGTGTAAGAAACAGACAGGGGGAGTGGGTTCTTGTTGAGATCTGTCAGACAGACAGGGCTGACTTTTATTTTTTTGATAATTACTCTTCCTAGCCATGATCTGAATTAACATATGAAAGTTGTGTCTTTTTCTTTTTTTTCCTTCCCTGGCAGCACATAGCTGTAAGCTAATTTGTAACTCCTTTTAGATGACAGAGAGTGGTTGTATCCCAGAGGTGCTCTTTCCCTCTTGATCCTTTATTTTTTTTCTCTCTCTCTCTCCTCCCCCTCCTCCCATCTCATCTTTCCTCCACTCATGTCTCATTTATAGAATATTAAAATGACTCAGGCAACCGCAGTGACTCTTTCAGCTGTTTTGGGGCAGATGGTCGCCCAGCAAGCGTAGGTCAAAGTACTCAGCTGTGTCACCGTGTGTCATTGTGTTCAACCTTATCGGAAATCCTTCTCTCTTAGTCCCTGTCACACGTTAACTTGTGTGTCCAGCGAGAACACATCCACACCAGTTCAAACTGTCCTTGGTGCAAAGTGGAACAATTGCATTGCAATATGGACATACTTCAGCCTTTTTCTCACAGTTTTCTATTATGTCTAGCACGCAATTCAGGTTTCAGTGAAAAACTGCAAAGTCTCCCAATTTGAACGAACAAAGAGTCTACTCGCAGGCTCATATGGGGCTTATATGGGGATTAATTGGAGCTATTGAGTGCGGATCCACAGAAAGGGACTTGTGTTCGAAGCCAAAGCAGCTGGGCGGCCCAAGGAAGGGAAGAGGAGGCGACTGATGGGCCAGCAAGCCACCTGGGATGAAGCAAAGCCATAGTTTTAGAAATATACACTAATAGATCCTGTTGTGGACACAAACACATGCTCATATGTGTAGCATGTTAACACGCACAAACACTGCAAGAACAGTGGATGCCGTCTCTCAGGCTGTGATAGTATGCAGTAGGTGGAGCAGGGAAAAAGCACGGTGGAGAGCCTCGGATCGTTATTATTGACCATTCCTCCATGCAGCAATATGCTGCATTAACACATTCACACTCACTCGCATGCACACGCGCATATAAACACATACAGTATGTTGACGCACGCAAAGACGTTGATATGCGGGCGCACAAGCCAGTGGGATTTGACATAACTGCAGTGGTAGGAGCATACACAGAAATGCCCTCAGCTTACAAGGACATGCAAATACAATCCAGTCCTGTAGGCCTGTATCTCTGTGTGAGACAATCGATCCTGTCTGAGCTGGGAAGAAAGAAATAGACTCTATCCACGAATCAAGAATGTAATTAATTACAATGGGCCCTGGATATTTTTTTCATATTTTAAATGAACAGCAACCACTTCTACCTCCTGTTCTCATTGCAGTGGTCTAAAAATGCACCATCTGTTTCACTTACATGTTAATTTACCTCCTGCTGAAAAGATGCTCCGATGCTTTTGTTATAGACCGAATCACTGTGTGCGCTAACACAAAAATCACTTCCGGGTATGACAAATGGCTGGTTGTTTTGAATTGCGGAGATATGTGGAATCTTTAAACTTGTTTATTTCTGTTTGAATTTTCAGCCGTTAGTTTAAAGATATATAGTTAAACACGGAGGTCCAACCTGGTGGTGTCATTTTCTTGAGTCTACGGCCCAAACATAGACTGTATATATAATATTTACAGGCTCAACAGGTACATTAGCTCTCGACGCTAACGTAACCAAAGTGTTGACATATGAAAACATAAAAAATGCATTTTAGATGAAGGAGACGAGAGTATATCCAGTTGTTCCTCATCCATGTTTGCCCAGAGCCATTTAATTGTATGTACATGACACAGGGGGTTTTCTACCCGGAAGTTATTGTAAACAAACATTAGTGATTGAGTCTATTAGCAACTTTTCCAAGTATATCCATATTTGCTATCTTGCTGAGAGTTAGAAGAACAGATTGATACCACTCTCATGTCTGTACGCTAAATATAAAAGCTAAAGCCAGGACACAGCTAGATTAGCTTAGCATAAAGACTGCACACCAAAATAAACAGCTAGTCTGGTAAGGTTAGAAATGGTAAAATAAATCCACCTCTAAAGCTCATTAATTCACAAGTTATATCTCTTTAGAGGTTCTGGTGGGTAGGCAGACGTTTTTTTCACAGAGCCAGGCTAGCTGTTTCCCCCCACTTCCAGTATTAATGCTAAACTATGCTAACTATCTCCTAGCTCTATAAGTATTCAACACATTCTCACTCCCATCGCATCAAATACGGATGCTTGGTCATGTGCCTTTGGCTTTGTTATTGATGCTTAAAGTCTCCTTTAGCGTCTAGTTTCTATTCCTTTTTCCTAAACTATACCATATTATTCCGTTGTAATAGTGAAAAGTGCAATGTTTCCAATACTAAACATAGGCCAGCATGTCATCCGCTAAATGAACCCCATTCTACTCAGTGAGAAACTCACTAATCATCCAGGGCCAGTTTGATTGGCCGGTAGACAAGAGACAAGCACACACGTACGCATGCAAACATGTGTGAGCGTGTATACGTGTCTGTTTGACCGTGCATTTAAAACACATACTCCTGTCTCCCAACCCTGGCCTTTTGTCACAGTGACAGCCTGTCTGCTCTAATGAAAGCTCCTCTCATTCATAAGCCTGTCAACTTCTGATGCCAGACAACTTTCAGAGAGAAAAAAGAGGGAGAAGAAGATGGAAAAAAGAGAAAGGAAAGACAGGAGAGACAGCCTGCTCTGCTGTTTTCCTTTGATATCTGCTTTCTCTTAATTGCTTCCTTCCTTGAAAATGAACTGCATTTGCAACCAACTAAATTCAAATTTGGTAATATTCTTGCTTGTCTCTGTGGTTATATGATTAAGGACTACAGACACACACACACACATACGGGTGTATACCACCTCTTCTGTCCCCCCTCCTTTTACCATTGGTTGTCACACGCGAGAATATCTCGACCACAAGCTGAAGAAAGCCCTCAGGATATCAAATCCGTGGTCTCTCTTTTCTAACTAGGTCATCACTTGCTCACAATCCTCACCACACTCCCCTGTGCATTCCTCCCTCTCCTTCTCTTTTTTCTCCCCCAATTTCTCTCTGTCCTCTCATTCATCCTTTCTCATTGCACCATTACTGTAATCTGTAAACATGTTGGAAGTCATCTTCTGTCATTCACTCCATCAGCTGCCTGCGACTGTAAGCTTGAGCTTACAGAGCTCTAAAGCTCATTTTAAAAGATGGTTATGTCTCCCTAAAGTGAAAGACTTGTGATTTTCAAACCATAACGAGGCCGGCAGTGACCAAATGTCATTTTGAAGATGTTTGCAGTTAATTAATATTTAATTGTTGAGATGTTGCAGATAACACAATGATCATAGCTTGCGCTTTACACCACTTTCCATTATCCTTGCATGCAATATGCAAGGGCCCTGTACCAACAGCCTTAATCTGTGTTAAACTGTCATGACAGCACTAAATGAGAGTAATTCAACACCCCATAAAGTCTGCATTATGATATCTCTACCGATATTGCCAGAATCCCCTGCCGTACGGCGGCCCCATTTGATCCCCATCCCAGATTGGCTTCTCCATCATCCGTGACATGAAATACCCGGCAGCCACCAGCTACAGCACACATCACTCCTCATAAACACGGACTACCTCTCTCTACTTCCATGTGTTCACGCAAATTAGCATAACATTAGCATGATATTAGCACAACCGACCTGCGCAGCCATGCCCTATCAAAGCGCTCTGTGATCCCCGGCTCCCCGCACTTTTGCTGGAGCAGAGAAAGAAGGAGAAACTGAGAGAGAGAGAGAGAGAGAGTTTCTCCCAAGAGAGAAAGAGAGAGAGGGAGGGAGAGAGAGAGAGAAGCGATGAGCTACACGATAACGAGCTGTGTTACACCGCTACACAACACACAGCCTTGTCACAGCGCCTCCGAGCTGTGCTGAGCTAAATGGGCTGCAGCAGATGTTTGGTGACTGCAACCACACAGAGCCGCGCATCTCACTTGACTTGCAAATATTTGCTAAGAGACTTTAAAATTGGATTTTCTGTATAGTCTTCTTTTAGAATGTGTATGGCAGTGATTCCAGCGCATACGAATGAATACACACAGTATGACTGTGGAATATTGTTTGTTTGTAAAAATGCTCGTTGTCTCCTGTGATGAAATCTGGAGGCAACTGATGCTTTGTTCATTTCATGTGTTGCACACACTGTTTTCACACACCGCTTTTGGAAAAACATGGAGACACAGTGCATTTCATCCAAGTGGGCAACGTTACGGGTCAAAACAAGGTCATATTTGTGGTAATTCTGTTGTATACAAGTGAATAAGCACAGTAGGCTTTATTATTATTTTTATGAAACCCATAGACGATCTCAAAGACGTGTTTGGTAGAGAAATTGCAAGCTACAGAAATCTTTTCAAAATGTTCAACAGACCAGAGGCAATATACAGTACTAACAGGTCACATTAAGGTGAGATATTTGGTGCTGATTGGCCTACAGGCAGTTACAATGTTGCAACAATGGCAGTAACATTTTTGAAATGTTACTTTGCTTCCATTGTTGGTTTCATTAAGAGCTGTACTGTAGCTGTAACTGTAAAATTGCACCCTACTGTACATCAATGAAGTGGAGTGACCTAATATGTTTTATTTATTTATTTCCAGTGTCACGGTTTCTCATCACATCCACGGGAGCCCTGTATATCCTGGATGTGCAAATGGAAGACGGGCTGTATAACTACAGGTGTATGACTCGCCATCGGTACACAGGAGAGACCCGACAGAGCAATAGTGCCCGCCTCATTGTCTCAGGTAAGAGGAACGCCAATCTGTGCGCCGTTCAAATTGTGCATCAGCATCATTGTCAACAACATCAAATCCTGAAATATAGCTATATGTATAATGCATTTACTGTATTCGTTACTGTAAATGACGCAACACAAGTAACATTTGGGTATACTGTTGATCTTGGTCGGTTTCAAAAATAGTGCAAAGTGACATGCAAAGAGGACCATATGGAAATAAATCTGTGCTTGTAGAAAAGGATCTAGATAAAGTGACTAGAATGGAGAGTGACAGGAAGAACACATGAATTAAAGAGGGGATGACATGTGATAAAGGTCATCGGAACTGTGCAAACACAGTTTGTGGGGACGGCTTCAGGACAGAAAATGCCCTCCCTTACCTCAAACCATTTAAAGGGACCGATTTCTCACATGAAGATCAGTCAACTTGTCGCAAAACACAATATAATGTCTTCTGTTGCTGTCTAAAGTCTGAGCAGATACCCATCACGAGCATCCCTCGGATTGGGTTTAGGACTACCGAAAAGGCAAGGCAGGGAAGGTCTACAAAAAGAAGCTATTGAGTTTTTTAATTTTAATTTTAATTATAGGATCCAGTGTTTTTTTTGACCATTCTTTTTTTAATCCGTCTGCTGTGTGTCCCCAAATGTTAAATATGTCAGGGCTGCAACCTGGGTGAGGTTGTTGCATTGTTGTTGAGTATAGGCCTTCTGTGACATTACCCGACACAGGGGTAGTAGCCAAATTTACAATTTTAAAGCATTTATAGATGAAAAGCCAATAACAAATAATCATGGTCAATGATGAAGAAGTATGGTTGATCAGCATACTTGCCAACCTCCAGACATTATAACCCACATGATACTAAATAATCATGTGGGTTCACTTAAAAATGTTAAACCGCTAACTTACTGAATTCTGTTTGGTGGTTGCTATGAAATAAATCCGATCCCGATTGTTTCTTCGTTCGTATCCTATCATCTACTGCTTGTTGATTCTGGATGCAGTTAGGAGATCTCGGAGAACAGCAGGGTTCAGTTCACAGTGTTCTAAAGGTTTGATGAGACACACAAGGATATGTACATTTTCTAACAATCGCTCCATTCACTTCGATGACGTGGGAGTAGATAGATAAGAAAGAGGCGCCAGAGGAGAGGAAAGAGCAGGTAGGTTCACGCAGATATATCTTCAGGAAGGAAAACAGTCTAACAATTTATGATACCAATTAAAACAGATGAGAGAGGCGTTGTTTAGAGTTTTTACAGCATGGAATGTAACAGATTCACAACAGCGGTTTACAAAGTTTTTTGATGATTTCTACCTGGTAACTTGTAATTTAGTTCATTGATGTGACAGCAGCAATAACTTTATGCTGCAACATGATAAAATGTTGATGATTTTTTTAACAAGCCGTTGTGGCATTAATGCCAGCTAGGCAGAATAAAGCTCGGTCTGTCATAGCCTATAGCACCTAGTGAAGGCCTTTGCATCACACTGGGGACTGTCTTTAAAGCCATCTGAGAGCAGCAGCTATCTGTTCCACCTGCAGTCTCTCTGAAGTGACAATGTCACTGCCAAGCCACAATAACACACGGCAGATCCATTTTTTTTTTTTTGCAAGAATTTGTGCAACTATCAGACTGTTGTTTTAAATAACCACAGAACCTAGTTTTTTCTCTCTTTCAGTTAAAGGGTCCTTTGCTTAAAAAATGTTGAAGACCCCTGCTTTAGACAGAAAACCAGCATTCAGGGATAAATAATCATCCCAGTTTAAACTCCCTGTGGTATGTGATACAGTATGCGTCAAAATGTAGGTTTGGAAATTGTTCAGAAGTGACAACAAGGATAACTCTCTGACTATACCCTATTTTCCCCCATGCAGATCCCACCAACTCAGCACCCCACATCCTGGATAGCTTTGAGCGTCGTGAGGTGATGTCGTCTCATCGAGTGGAGTTGCCCTGCAAGGCTTCCGGTCACCCCGCACCCAAATACCGCTGGCTAAAGGACAACCGGCCGCTGGAGCCCGACACTCGCTTCAGACAGAGTGTGACAGGCCTGCTGATAGAGAGGGCCCAGCCTAGCGACACAGGCACATATGTGTGTGAGGTGTGGAATGCGTATGGAAATGCTGAAGTGGTTGGCAGGCTGCTGGTGAAAGGTCAGTGCCCATGGGCTGGTGGTTAGTCATCGGGTTCATTTTTATCAGTGGTACATTGCCTCAAAACAGGGACAAGTTGGGAATCTAAAGATGCTGTTTCAAATGTTTAAGATGCTACACAGAGCGTTTTTAATCCTTCAATGGCAAAATAATACTGATGGTAAAACTATAGAAAACAAATGAGGCCAAATATTCCAATCTTCTTTTTAAAAACCAGCCACTGACCTCTTACGTCCCTAACCTACAGAGCCCCTGAAAGTCGTGGTGAGCCCGCGGAAGGTGAAGGGCAGCGTGGGAAGCCAGGTTTCGCTGTCCTGCAGCGTAACCGGCTCTGAGGAGTACCAGTTGTCCTGGTACCGCAACGGAGAGCTCATCTACCCCAGCAACAGCGTTCGCATGACAGGCCAAAACAGGGAGAACCTGGTAATGGCTGGTATGGCCAAGAGTGATGGAGGAGCCTATCAGTGTTTCGCCAGACACGGCAAGATGTCCGCCCAGGACTTTGTTCAAGTCGTACTGGAAGGTCAGAAATTACAGTGATCTCACTGGAGATGTGTGGGTGGGAGCAGTTACTATACATTACTTTATGTGCAGGGTTTTCCCTATCATTATAAGGCTTAGGCATAGCACCCGAGCCGTTTTGGGCACCAATTGTATGTAAGTAAATTACTTGTCTCAGATCTAATGATTTAGCAAGTTTTGTCTATAAGCTTTTTGAGCAATATTTATTTATTATCTGCTCAAGCTTTTCCAATGTTTTAGACACCGATATGGTAATAATAATAAAAATTATGTGACATTACACTTTTATATTTGGACCCCCCGTCCAAATACGTGCACTTCCACAAACCTAGGAAAAACACTGTTATGTTGTGTTTACATGTATTTGTTAATGCTGATGTGAATCCAAGCTGTGTGTTCATGTTCAAATCCAGACTGTTTATGTGGGATTGAGTGCTGCAGTACAGCTCAGCTTTATTAGATTTTCTGAAAGAGGCTTGCATACTGTTCCACAAGCTGGGTTGCTGCAGTGTCTGCCTCCCATGACCACGCCAATGTAAGGAGAACATTGATAATCAATGATGTTGTGGAGCAAGAGAAAGGAGCTGTATTTATCTGCTTTACACTCTGATTCTTCTCTCTATACAGCAGACATGAACATATTGCGATGAAAAGAAATTCAGAATAGATTCTCATTTGAAAAAGTATTTAATATGACACTAATCTGTGTAGAATAATACAATTTACATTGCCATGTGTATCTCCCTTCACTGCCCAGATGGCACCCCCAAGATTCTGGCTTCATTCAGCGAGAAGGTCTACAACATCAATGAGTTTGTGTCGCTGTCGTGCACGGTAAAGGGCACGCCGGAGCCCCGGATAACGTGGACTCTGGACGACGAGCCAGTGGTACGGGACAGCCGCCACCGCATCTCCCACTACACCAACGGCGAGGGCCATGTGGTCAGCCACCTCAACATCAGCCAGACCCAGGTGCCCGACGGAGGGGTGTATCGCTGCATCTGCAACAACTCGGCCGGGACAGTCTCCTACCAGGCGCGAATAAACGTAAGAGGTGCTTGTCAGATCAACTCTTCCAACACACCATCACATATACACATCAACATGTCTTGATTTATTCTGTTTGTTATATACCTTTTTAAATTGGCTACGTTAAAAGTGCCTGGATGTGCAGATGTTGAAAGAAAGCCTGACTAAGTTTGTCAACCAGGTTTTATTGTTAGCCATCAGATGTGTTTTTTTTTTTAATCCTTTAGAAACCTGATATTGTAGAGTTAGTGCTCATAATACGACAGATACTTCTACAGCATCCTGTACTCAGTCAACGTTGTCAGCATTACATTTTCTAATGCCCACTTCCTACCCAACACCTGCTGATAGCTTTGTATTGGGTTGCCATTAGGCTGATTTACTGTTAGCTCCAGTGTATGACTGTAGTGCTATCTGCTATCTACAGGGACATGATTGGCTGGCTTGCTGTTGTCATGTAGCGGTAACACTGGGGCACTCAAGCTTTCTGTGCTTGGTGCAAGGCTATTAGTATTTCTCTATTGTGGAGAGGGAAGGGTACTTTCTGTACACTGGTTGGTTTAATTTGATTGTGTTCATTCTTGCATGTTGTAAGGTTAAATAGGGCGATCCTCTAGCCCTTAAGCGAGGGTCCATGGATGCTGAATGCAGCTAAGCAATGAAGATAAATCTCTACAGGTGCCGTTGCAGAGAAAGTGTAATGAAGTGTAATGTTTCTCACATCGTTGGCTCCTTAATCGTGCTAAAGAGAGTAGCAACCTAGGATATGCTTGTGCTCAAAGTACACTACGGAGCCTCATAGTGCTTTAAAGAGAAGCCTAATAGTCCATTTCCCTGATAGACACTGAGCTATGGAAGCCTATTGGTTATTCTGTTGGTTTTTCACAAGTGTGTGCGAAAGCTGGCAACATGAGTAATGGTTTCAATAATAGCTTCATGAGTGGGGAAAGGGAACATTTCACTCTAATGCTTGTCAGAGGCAATCACAGCCGGCCCAGAAGAGGTGGGAGCGCAATGTAATATTCACTACAAGCTCACATAGAAGGGTACACAAGTCCCTGGTTCTGACAAGGCAAAAAACTGAGCAGATTGGGTCCACTGGTAATGATTCTGAGCCGGGTTTCCTGTTTTTTTTAGGGCAGTCTGACATCTTGGCAATGTTTCTTCCTATCAGAATTAATCAAGGCATGTAAAAGGCATGCTTGTGGTGTCTTGAAACACACACAACACAGCACAGCGATATTTTATACCACCCCCCCGCCTCAAAATCATTTTAAGAGAGTTGTCTCTCCAATGTGTCCTTCAAGGGCCTGCCAGCATCAGACCAATGAAGAACCTCACTGCCATCGCTGGGCGGGACATGTACATCCACTGCCGTGTCATTGGCTACCCGTACTACTCCATCAAGTGGTACAAGGACTCCAATTTGCTGCCATACAACCACCGCCAGCGGGCCTTCGAGAACAACGGCACCCTGAAGCTCTTTGATGTGCAGAAGGATGTGGATGAAGGAGAATACACATGCAACGTGCTGGTGCAGCCGCAGCTCTCCACACACCAGAGTGTCTATGTTACTGTGAAAGGTATGAACCTCAATCTGATCTGTCTTCTGATAACTGCAGTTCATGACTCAACACTGGATTGTAAAGCCTGGACTTTATATTTAGAGAAATTGCCTAAGATTTAGGCACTGTAGCTGTGTGTAATCATGGGTACTCCATCAGGATCTCCAGTGTCAAATAAGCATCTTAGGCCATTTATTTGATGTACATACACACTGTATCATACTCCAGTACATTCATGGCAACTCCGTCATTAATCTCTCAGTCTGTGGATACTAAGACAGAATCACTTTATCAGTCTTACCCTCTGTCTTTCCATCTGGCGTGCATGCTGTTCGTCGCATTTAAAAGATACATGAAAGCATCACCTCAGTATCTACCTTTCCTTGTCGCAGAAAACACAGATATGCAGAGGGAAATTTGTAAAACAAAAAAAAATAAAAAATAAAAACACACTCACATCACTGATAGCTAAGCACCACCTCCATCATCCCAGCCAGTTTATCTGGGGCTCATCTGAATATGCAGCGGCGCTGAGCTGAGTCAGATGATGATAACCTGAGATGGCTTTCTCTCTTCAATGACGTTGCATAATTTGTGATGTCGAATGGGCATCCGCCCCCCCCCCCCTTCTCTCTGGCGGGTCTTGACGTGCTAACAAGTGTGCGTGGAGGAAATCACACAGCGTAGACAAAGCTATGCCGCCATTCCGCCTCGGCTAATTTGCCTCTCGGCTGCTTAGCATTCCACCGCTGCCGAGAGGGAATCCCCAGGTGCCCATTATGCCTATTTTGTTGTGAATTAAATAAGCGCTGAAGTGCAGCTTATTCCAATGTTATTTTAAATCATTAATTTTCCAAAGCATCTGGTTCTCACGGCGGCTACGGTGTCCCCAGAGAGCCAAAGACAGTGAGAGAGAATGTTATATGCATGCAGTTTGAGTGAGAATTCAGCTCTACGTGGGTAGAGGTAATGAAATATTTCTCTCATTTCTGCAAAACAACTAATGCTTATATACTGGAACAAGGAAATAAAGAGAGAATTGTGACTAATGAGTTGCTATGGGAGTGCTTTATAACGTACTCAGCCATAGGCCGATGTTGCCTTTTTTTGTATGTAAATGCTATGATTCCTTTTTGCGGTTGTTAATCCTAAATAATAGGCATGTAACCCACAGGCCTAATGTAAACCTCCTGAGGTGAAAATGAATTTGAATTTGTCTCATCCCCAGTTCCACCTACCATCCACCCGTTTGAGTTCCCTCGGTTTTCCATCGGCCAGCGAGTCTTCATCCCCTGCGTGGTCATGTCCGGCGACCAACCCGTCTTCATCACCTGGCAGAAGGACGGTCGGCCAATCGCAGCCAGCCTGGGCGTTACCATAGACAACATCGACTTCACCAGCTCCCTGCGAATCTCCAACCTCACACTGATGCACAACGGCAACTACACCTGCATCGCACGCAACCAGGCCGCTGCCGTTGAGCACCAGAGCCAGCTCATCGTCCGAGGTGAGAAAGGGGGGACGGGTGAGAGATATGGGGGTGGAGGTGATGAGGGGAAAAGAGAAGGCACTGAAGTGTAAGATACAAGCACAGATCTTTGTTTCTTATGTGATTTGTTACCAGGGCCTGAAGTTAACTTTTTTGGCAACCAGCCACCATGGCTAATGGATTATAAAATCCACTAGTAACCTTTTTACCAGCCAGGTGAAATACAGGAAATGCATGAGCATTTCCAGTATTTCACCTCTTTCATTTCATTTCATTTCTTGAACTCCCAGAATACACATTGAAGTGCTGTGAAGTTATTAACAAATTAATCAATGCAATTAATGACTCTAAAAATATATTTCATCTTTTTATTTATTGATTTCCCCTGTCACAGACAGTTATCATGTACTGACTGCTGTTCTGAGTCCACAAAAGAGCAGCAGACACACTCCTCTTCCTCCACCACTTGGAGGACTTGGTTGAAATGTTAAAGGTCCCATGACATGAAAATTTCACTTTATGAGGTTTTTTAACATTAATGTGAGTTCCCCCAGCCTGTCTATGGTCCCCCAGTGGCTAGAAATGATGATAGGTGTAAACCGAACCCTGGGTATCCTGCTCTGCCTTTGAGAAAATGAAAGCTCAGATGGACCAATCAGGAATCTTCTCCTTATGAGGTCATAAGGAGCAAGGTTACCTCCCCTTTCTCTGCTTTGCCCGCCCAGAGAATTTGGCCCACCCATGAGAGAGAGACATCATGGCTTTCAAACGAGAAAAGTGGCAGTTGGTCAAGGCCACACCCCCACCCTCCACCTTGCCCCCCCCTCTCTCCTCCTCAATAGACACAGAAATGGCCCATACTAAGGAAAGTTCATTGTGGGACTGGCTCTAGTGGCTGTAGTTCTGCACCAAAGCTGAATATCGGGAAAGAGACTTCAGATACAGTATTAGGGGACCACTAAGGCCTATATAAAAGAGACTTCAGATACAGTATTAGGGGACCACTAAGGTCTATATAAAAGAGACTTCAGATACAGTATTAGGGGACCACTAAGGTCTATATAAAAGAGACTTCAGATACAGTATTAGGGGACCACTAAGGTCTATATAAAAGAGACTTCAGATACAGTATTAGGGGACCACTAAGGCCTATATAAAAGAGACTTCAGATACAGTATTAGGGGACCACTAAGGTCTATGTAAAAGAGACTTCAGATACAGCATTAGGGGACCACTAAGGTCTATATAAAAGTGACTTCAGATACAGTATTAGGGGACCACTAAGGCCTATATAAAAGAGACTTCAGATACAGTATTAGGGGACCACTAAGGTCTATATAAAAGAGACTTCAGATACAGTATTAGGGGACCACTAAGGTCTATATAAAAGAGACTTCAAATACAGTATTAGGGGACCACTAAGGTCTATATAAAAGAGACTTCAGATACAGTATTAGGGGACCACTAAGGCCTATATAAAAGCATCCAAAGAGCACCATGTCATGGAACCTTTAAAGAACAACAGGCAAAAAACAACTAATGAATCACTCAATTCTCATTAGCTACATGCCAACGTGACAGTTTTCACCCACCAATGGCAAAATTCACCCGCATTTGGCACGTGGTCGGGTGTTAATTTCAGGCTCTGTTTGCTACTGTACTAAAAGTTTTAGGGACTCCCTCAAAGTGAATTCTGGTGACAATTAAGATAGTGGTGATTGTCAGTATCATATCTTTAAATAACTTGAAGTTGTTCACCCAACTATTATCTGTATGGTAATATTGGTCTTGCTCTTTCTCCCTGGATACAATAAAAAAATACTATGAGCCAAAATGTATAGTCTTCCCACTGATGATTGGTTAGTGAAAGACCTTGAGAGATTTCTTTCAATGTGAGTTGGTAGCGATCAGTAGACATATATGTTTGATTTTGAAATGAATAATTGTAATCTAATGGCTTCTTGACTTGCAGTTCCTCCCAAATTTGTGGTGCAACCTAAGGACCAGGATGGCATCTATGGAAAAGCAGTGATACTTAACTGCTCAGCTGAAGGCTATCCTGTTCCTACCATCCAGTGGGAGTACTCTAAAGGTAAACGCACAGCATGACACACATTAATATGCATGTGCATACACACATATTACATACTGTAGTAACACACTGTCCCTTCCAGGTTCGGTGAAAGTGTTAGAGGTTTACAAGGACTTTGAACTGTATGACTTGCCTGTCTTTTCTTTTGACAACCATGCTGAATTGTATGTTAACATTGTTTGTCCTGCGGCAAGCGTATTCTCTGTGGTAGATCATCTTTTTACCAATGCCAACACAACAAACTATAATGTCCACAGCCCTGAGCTTGAATGCATATTAACACCCACCTCAAGTCCAAACAAGCACTGTGAGACGAGAAACAGCAGCAGTTCAAGGAAGAGCTTTTCATTCCGCTGGAAGTAGGAAATAGGTGGGAGATTATGTAACTGCTACATTTACATGATCCCATCCTGGCTGGACACAATAACAGTGATTCCTGAAAACAAACAGGATCTGTATGGACCTGAATATCCATTGCTTTCATTCGTTGCTTACTTCATGACCGAGGCTCATACACTATAACTGTTAACACAAAGCTTATCTAAAGCTAATCTTGATGACTTTGGTGATACTCTGACTTTTCCTCTAGCACCATCGTCAGGTCAAAATTTTAATTAGACCAATACTTTTGAT